>NW_026571133.1:31323494-31363353 GCF_026225935.1 Boleophthalmus pectinirostris
CGTAATTGTGTTTTGTTTAATTTAAGCATGTTTGAGTAATCCTGTGTTATTAGTCTGTCTATATCTCCAAAAGCTCAAAATGCTCTGTTCAACCTTGTGATGTCATGAAGTGGTAGTTAACAGCTGCCTTTTACCTTTAGTTCAGTAAAGATAGGCAGTTCCAGAACTGAAATTATTCAAATGGTGTTAATGATTAAGTGAGATTCAGGAGCTGGACCACGCCTCAATCTCCTCTCCAGCCAACCACAGCTCATCTCAGCCACGCCTTCAATTACCCAGAAGCGCTTTTTATATGGCCTGTCCCAACAACACCGTCCACGTCAGCTCTCTCAAGATTCTCTCAAGATTGGAGACAGAACCCCCACCCTACGTTTTTCCCCCAGCCATCATATCTATCTGCCGTCAATAAATATCTATATCGTATTCCATTGTTGTGGCGTTGTCCTTGCTAATGAAATGATTCTAGAGAATGTGTATGGAATTTAATAACACAGTGGAGCACTTCCTGTATTACCACCTGCCATCACTCAGTTTGAGAGAAGAGCTAAGCCTAAGTATGCAGGATTTGTGTGTTAAACATGTGGGAATTAAAACAAAACTCCATGTATGTTTTTGATGAGGAAACAACATTACAACATAGGTCATAAAACAGTGTAATATGGACCCTTTAAAGTTCAGTTTGGGCCATTCACGTTCTAGCAGATACATTTTTTCCCACTTTATTTTCTATGTTATCACATAGAATTGAGTCGAGTTGGGTGCAAAGGAAGGAGACACAATCTTAAAAAAACAAACAAAAAACAAACTTGATTCACGATATTCATGAATTTAAATCCCTAAATCTAGTGTAAACATAACTAAATAGTTTGATGCGGTTTGAGGCCAGGAAATATCTTTGGAGAATTGACCAATTTGATTTGTTTTTTACAAGAAACAGACAAAATGTGCTGCTCCGACTTCCTAACAGCTGGCATGAACAAATTCTGCATGAAAGTGGTTCAGAATCCATTTAGAGAAGTAGAAATCCTAAAAGGAACCAAGCTGTGCCTGTTTGAAACAAAAAAAAACAAAAAACAAATACTATTAAGAGCCATTCAAGCAGTTTGTGTCACCAGTTCAAATGTTTGTGCTGTGTGAAGGTTTTGATGAAAAGAAGCAACAAAAGTCACTCTTTGTAGGGTGGCCATTCGTGACATGAAAATTATTGTTTTTTCATTACAATCAAAATATTTTCTTTTTTCTTTATTTGTTCCAGCCTGTTCTATTCTTGAAAAGGGGAAGTATGACCCTGGCGAAGTGCATGCTTAGCAAACAAAAACATTCATTAAAATTTGTCCATTCAACATCCAATTTAACATATACTATTTTAATTTAATGGATGCATGGAACTTATCGCAGTAACATAAGGGTAGGCTATAATTTTATATAATTGTAATAATCACCAACAAAGATAAAGACAAAGATCGCCATTATACCGCCAGAATGTGCAGGGGAAAAAAGCAAATTAATAATGTTTTCTTCTAGATCAATGTTGTTTTCAGGTACAACTAAATACAATTCTATTACAGTTTCTTAATTATGTAACCTATTCATTATATTAAAGGGACAGTTCAGAATTTTGGAAATAGGGCCTCATTTCCTAGTGAGACAGAGTACTGTAGATGTGTGGAGACACTTTTTGAAATAATCCATCCAGTCCTTGTATTTGGAGAGGTTGTTGGTGCTAGGCTAGCGCAAGTCAATGGCCATAGTTAGCCTGCCAATAAAAACAGTCTTACCCACTCCCCAAAGCACCTGAAGCAAATCTATTATTACGCCAGACTGTCAATGTAAATGTCTGTGTTAATAGAATAATTTCAGAAGTAAAACTAACCTTGTACCGCATGAATCGTTGCACATTGAGGGACTATTTTCTCGGTAGCAACGGAATTTTACTCTGCTCCAGTAGTTGTGATGATATGATCGTGGCCATATCTGGAACAGGCTTCTTCCTGTGCTCTATGTGTCACTATGGCAGCTGCAGGTAAACAAACTATTACAGTTGGTGCCAGTTGATATCAGTCCGCCACTGCTGAGCTTTCTATCAGGAAGTACAATTCACTGCTGCTGCTCAGACATAAATCCTTCAAATGCAAGGTTAGTTTTACTTCTAAAATTATTCTATCAACACAGACATTTACATTGACAGTCTGGTGTAATAATAGATTTTGCCTCGGGTGCACTGTGGAGTGGGTAAGACTGTTTTTAGTGGCATGCTAACTATGGCCATTGACTTGCGCTAGCCTAGCACCAGCGACCTCTGCAAATACAAGGACTGGATGGATTATTTCAAAAAATGTCTCCACACATCTACAGCACTCTGGCTCACTAGGAAATGAGGCCCTATGTCCAAAATTCCGAAGCGTCCCTTTAACATTGTAATTATTTATATCCATAACATTTTTAAAACTCCGCAACTTTAATAATTGTCATGACATAATCGCTATTCGCAACTATTATGGCCATGATCATTGTGCCACCAAATTTCAGCATTGTACCATTGTTAGCCTGCAGTAACATTAATGGTAACACATTTCATGCAGTTGAAGGATCAGTTTGTGCAGGTTTTTGAGCGTCCAGACACAGTGAGAACATGCAAACAACACATAAAAAGCACCTCACCATCTAGGAACTGTATGAGATTGCATACTTGCTGAGAGAGAAGAATACTAACCACTGTGCCACTCTGATATTTTGTTTTGTTTATATTCCATGGATATCACGGCTCAAAAATGGTGCCACATGACCATCTCCATAGTTGAAGGTTTTGGAGGACTTTGGGCCATGATACAGTTGAATGTTTTTGACCTTGTGGTGGACAGTCCTGTATAATTCAGTGTCCCCTCTCCTGGCCCACGACACACAGAGGAGATGCATGTAAATGATAGGGCCCTTGTCATTCATCACTGTCGCCACTTTGACACCGGGGAGGAAATAACAGCCCAGCCAGACTGTGTCACTTCCTGTGTGCAGCTACTTTGTCTTTGTTTAGCCCAGTTTAGGTGGCGAGGCGAATTCCAAATGCCCTGCCACACGCCCACCTACAGCACCTGCCTCCATGGCTTTCATTAAAGGCCCAGTACCCGTTTTTTCCTATGTATGTGAGCAAAATATGACTTGTATGTCCCAGTACAGAAATATTATACAAGCAGGTCTTAAGGTCAACACAGTTTGCATCTGATTATAGTGTGTTTTATTGTCCGATAATCAGGAAGTGTGCATTAGCAGGCTAGTTGTTAAACTCATCACTGGGAATAATCAGGAATGCATCAGGTAAGTGAGGATTCATTTTAGACCTCTGCAAACCGATTAAATAGACTAGTCAACCAGATACAGCACCTTGGATTGGATTGGAGTTTGTGTGAACAGAAATTGTACAATGGTTCCTGTGTTTACCATAACTTAAATTTGTGGGTATTGGCTCTGGTCCGGTAGTTTAGCTGCATTTATTGGACACGGGCAAATTCAAGACAGCCAAGGAGTCAAAGGTCAATAAAGGGTCAATATAGCAGATATTACTTCCTGAGCTAGTATATTGTGGGTTCAAATTTATGTCTGCGGACTCCATCATCCATTTATAATTCACCAGTTCCAATTGATCTATTATGTATAAGTATCTGAAATCTCAGTGAAATGTTCAATTCGCAAGAACTTTGTATAGGATCTCTTTAAAACAGACCTATTGTGCAAAATCGGCTATTTAGACCTTTTAAACATGTTATAGTCGTTTCCCTTTTGCATTTAGTCTCCAGAAATCTTTATCCTACTGTACTCAAGATGTCATTGCTCCCTCATTTTCACTGCCATTGCTATACACCCACTGCTCTGTACTTACTGTGCTCTTCAGTTTTATTTTCTTAATCCGTGATGCACATTTGGCAGTATCGCATAGTCATTTTGGTACAAAAGAAGCCTGCATGGCCATTTGTTGTGATGACGTTTATGGTGACATCAGCAGACTTGTTTTTTATTAATTCCATCCATGCATCCATTTTTTCCGCTTATCCGGGGCCGGGTCACGGGGGCAGCAGTCTAAGCAGGGACTCCCAGACTTCCTTCACCACAGACACGTCCTCCAGCTCCTCCTTTTTTATTAATTTGTTCAGCAATTTAATATGTCCAAATGTATAACGATATAGAAGATTCAAGCACTTTTTTAAGCGAATGTTTTCATCCATGAAGAGCACTCATTGTTCACATTTTTGGATCCAGTAAAGCACACACGGCCTTACCGGTCCTCTACTCTGTCTTATTTACAAGAGTCACCAGGAAACATATTCTTATTCAAGGAACATAAGAACCATATCGAGCGAAAGTAACTATAGCAAACCCATTGGAATCATAACGCTGTGTGAATAGTCAATTGTAACACTGTATCACTGTTATCACAGTTCTCTATAGTGGTTTTGAAGCTGTCAAGTGAGCACGCCATATTATTGGTTTCCATTTTATATAAATATGCTACAGTGTCTAGACAGTGTCCTATAAATCCATGCCCCAGAGCTATCACAACAAGTTTAGAAAAGGGAGTGATGTGTAAAGACAAAAGGGCACAGAGTTTTCATGACTGGCTCTTGATGTGCACAAATGGCCGCTCTCATGCTGACTCATGTCCTCATTCAAGCGAGCACCACCATCACTCTTTTCTGACAGCTGTCCAAAAAATGAACTAGTGCTGGGTTGCCCACTTGTCCGGTCTCCACGTCATATTTCTTTCATATCATGATTCATATTTGAGCCAAGGCGAGGGGGCCGTACCTTTGAGTGAAGCTGTTCTCCTTCCTGCGACAGTGAAGGGTGACGATCCGGTGGCCCTCACTCCGGACATCCTGGCTCACAGTCCACAGAACCGGGTTACTGGCTCTTGCCCCCAAAAACGCCACGCCATCCTTCAGTCTCACTCTAAAAGATAAAAAAAAAAACATTAGAAAAACACATAAGAGAAGGTCGTAAGAAAGACATCGGGTTAGAGGAAACTCTGCGAGGTCGTACATTTAGTGTCATTGTGTCAGTGGCAATTTCAGCTGCTTCTCTGGTGCACAAAGCCTGGCAAAACGAATCAAATTAGATGGTCCTTTAAACCGTTTCACTCAAAAGGTCAGGAAACAAAAGCTTCAAACATCAGTCTCAGAAGGCAGTAGACTGGATACTCCAAGTTATACTCCAGATAGGCACAAGCAGAAATCCATTTACTAATTGTTTTAATGCGAATTAAGAGGAGATGAATTAGGATGAAAAAGACTGAGCCGATTCACTGCACCAAGGATTTACTTTTTAAATGGCTGTCACAATTACAATAACCTAATTATGGTTATTTCAGCTTGGCGTGATCATTTAGCATAATCACTCAAACGATTTCCCTTCAACCAGGTGAATTATTTATTGTGTAATAGAGACAGAGACAATGTCATTTTGGGTTCTTTGTTTTCCAATTTCGCGCATGAGCAAATGTGTCTTCTGGTGTCAACATGGGTTTTGTCTTAAGCCTAACCATAAACTTCAGGACTCTCAGTTTGAAACTTTAGCCTGCGGCGATAGCAAATAAAAATCTCAGCACTACTGACAGTTTTTGTCACAAATATTTTGAGCAAAAACAGCAGCACTGATTCATACCTGTATATTTAGACACCAGCAGGATGCAATTTGTAGTTCTCTTTAAATGGGATTCAAGGAGTGTTGAAAAGTACATTTGACGCAATGCTGTAATTTCAGTGTTTTTCAGCATAATTGTATTTTTTCCTTACAAAAAAATAAAACCCACAATTTAGAGAATATAGAGCAAGCTCTTACTACCTGCTGTGTGTTTTTTTTATTTTATTTACCATTTTAGTTTGGTTGGCAGTTGCCAAGACATTTAAAATTTGTGCAAAGGTGGTTTGAGATGGCATTTTATAACGGACCCAGGAATAATTTTATTAAAGAGGAGGTTGTGCAAAATAGACTTCCCTCATCAGAAACATGCCTGAAAGGGTTTTATACATCATCCATGTATATTTGAGTAATCTAGTGATCTCTCCTGGACCCTATTTGCACCCTTCTTACAGCCTACATTACCTATGCTCTTGCATGACAATTTCCCACTGATTGTGTTGTGAAAGCACTTTGAAAGGGGTGGGCATCAAAAACGAAACTGAAACTTATTAATAGGGTAAAATGAAGCAACTAACTACCACTACAACACAGCACAAGGTGGAATGGAGCATTTTGAGCTTGACAGAGATTGACAGATAGACTAATGATGCAGTGTAACTCAAATGTGTGAATGAACTGATGAAACAAAACACAACTTCAGGTATGTTTTTGACGAGGTAACAACATTCCAACATGGTTTAAAACTCAATTTTGTGTAATACAAAAATAAAAATTATAAAATTAAATTAAAAACAAAGTAGTCTAAAGTTTTTTTCACTACTAAACTCACATTTAATCAGATCAAGCCAACCAAGCACTATTAGTATCACTGCGATGACACTAAATTATCAGTAGTTCCACATGTACCAAAACATTCCTTGATATGCTGCTGGATGCTTCAGTTTTGCAGTATACATGCCAAATTGCATGCTAGCACAGTGCCCAGTCCCTCTCGAGCCCACTTGGTCACAGCCGGTGGAGAGCGGTTCAATCACAGCAAAAGCATGACCCTTTCTCTGCTGTTGTCCTCCTGCTCCGTCGTGCGAAATTACTATGAAGTACATCCACCGCTTTCCGAGTTTCTCTTTTACAACATGACAAATTGCTCTTGTTCAAAGCCACTGGCACGAACGGCAGATTTGATGGCCAGGGAAGAAAGATGGCAGGGGGGAGTAAGTGAAGCTATAAGGTACATTTCTATCCTGGGACTTTTTTCTATACATCTGAATAATTGAAAAAAAAAGTCTGTATAGTAGCACGGTGATATACAGTACAGGATAAGGGAATATTCACGGTGGATAATGACAAATCAGACAGCAGCCCTCTGAAGTGTACGTTCATTAATCGCCCATGTTCAACCACTGGCTTTTGATCTTGTACCATTCGCAGGAACAGCAATAACTATGTATGCTGGCTAACTAGATAACATTTAGACAGTCTGTAGACGTAAATTTGTACTCAATAAGAGTATCCTCATTTTAAGAAAGTAATATTTGAGAAACACACTTGAGTTTAGATGGAAATGTAATTTCATATTCATGAGCTAAGGTAATCATAGTGGAAAGATAACCGACTACTATTACACATAAAATATATTATCATGCTGGCGTCATGAAGGCCCCTCAACTGTGTATCATTCGTTCATTTTTTTTCAAATATAAAACCAAAATAAGAGAACGAAAAAACAACATTTGCTTCATTATTTGTTCAAAACCAAAATGAAAAAAATGGATAGCAATAGTTTGTTTTTTCATTTTTTGATTTAGTGTTTAAAATCAAATAATGGAAAAATTTTAAAAAAGTTAATGGCCGTTTCCTATGACTAAACTGCGATGCTGGACTGAAACAGTCTCAAAAGTCTCAGTCCCAGTCTAGTCCTCAGTCCTAGTCTCAGTCCTAGTCAGAAACGGGAAACGCCGTTTCCGTGACTTAAGCAAAATGACATAATTGAAAAATGACAAAAGGAATCGTTATCCGTTTTTTCATTTGGTTGTGGAGAAAATAATGAAGAAAACTGTGTTTTTCGTTTTCTATTTTTGTTTTATATTGAAAAACGAATGAACGAATGATACACTGAGTCCCCCTCCTATATGAATAGCCACAGATAATGCTAGCGAGTAGCAGATTTTTTTCCATTTGTACCAAAATGACTGATTAAAAAATATAATTGGAGAATGAAGTAAGTAGAGTGCATAGCGTCTTGAAAATAAGCAATTCAAGATTGCTCAAACATGCTCCACTCCAAATACAACTGTGGGGGAAACAACTAATTACTGGTTAAAAGCTTTAATGGAAGATTTTGCCTAACAGGTCTGCTTTAAAATAAGCAAATAAATGAAGGTAAATGTACAGAGTATAGACACTCTGCATTAACACCAAACACAAAACTGGGAGAAGTTAAGTGACACTCTTCTACCATTCTTCATCCATGGATTACATAACTACATAAACTTTTTCATTTCTGTTTCAAATTAAAACTGAAGCAATATTAGGAAGTGCCACACCTACAGGTCAGTATCAACACTAATTGCCTCTTTGCTGAAAGTTTTGATTTACCCTGGCAAAAAACATTTGGGAGGTATTTTGAATAGGATAATGAGCAATGTTGGTTTAGTGAAACCGTAAATGCTTCAGCTAACAGCAACCATGGTTAAAGTTTAATGTTATGGTTGTTTGTATTTTGGATAATTTTTACCAACAATGTACATTCTTCTACAAACAGTAAATAATTGTTTCGGGTGTTCAGTTATGGTCAATATTTTTTATAATGTAGTGCATTGACAATTATCCATTTAAAAATCCTTCCCTGTAGGAGGATGATGCATAACCTTAGCGCTTTGTACAAACTGAAAAGCAGTCCTTAAAANCCTTCATGACGCCAGCATGAGTAATATATTTTAATGTGTAATAGTAGGTCGGTTACTCTTTCCACTATGATTACCTTAGCTCATGAATATGAAATACATTTCCCATCTAAACTCAAGTTGTAGTTTCTCAAAATATTACTTTTCCTTAAAATGAGGATACTCTTACTTGAGTACAAATTTACAGTCTACAGACTGTCTAAATGTTATCTAGTTAGCCAGCAGTACATAGTTATTGCTGTTCCTGCGAATGGTACAAGATCAAAAGCCAGTGGTTGAACATGGGCGATGTAATGAACGTACACTTCAGAGGGCTGCTGTCTGATTTGTCATTATCCAACCGTGAATATTCCCTTCATCCTGTACATGTATATCACCGTGCTACTATACAGACTTTTTTTTTCAATTATTCAGATGTATAGAAAAAAGTCCCAGGATAGAAATGTACCTTATAGCTTCACTTACTCCCCCCTGCCATCTTTCTTCCCTGGCCATCAAAATCTGCCGTTCGTGCCAGTGGCTTTGAACAAGAGCAATTTGTCATGTTGTAAAAGAGAAACTCCGGAAAGCGGTGGATGTACTTCATAGTAATTTCGCACGACGGAGCAGGAGGACAACAGCAGAGAAAGGGGTCATGCTTTTGCTGTGATTGAACCGCTCTCCACCGGCTGTGACCAAGTGGGCTCGAGAGGGACTGGGCACTGTGCTAGCATGCAATTTGGCATGTATACTGCAAAACTGAAGCATCCAGCAGCATATCAAGGAATGTTTTGGTACATGTGGAACTACTGATAATTTAGTGTCATCGCAGTGATACTAATAGTGCTTGGTTGGCTTGATCTGATTAAATGTGAGTTTAGTAGTGAAAAAAACTTTAGACTACTTTGTTTTTAATTTAATTTTATAATTTTTATTTTTGTATTACACAAAATTGAGTTTTAAACCATGTTGGAATGTTGTTACCTCGTCAAAAACATACCTGAAGTTGTGTTTTGTTTCATCAGTTCATTCACACATTTGAGTTACACTGCATCATTAGTCTATCTGTCAATCTCTGTCAAGCTCAAAATGCTCCATTCCACCTTGTGCTGTGTTGTAGTGGTAGTTAGTTGCTTCATTTTACCCTATTAATAAGTTTCAGTTTCGTTTTTGATGCCCACCCCTTTCAAAGTGCTTTCACAACACAATCAGTGGGAAATTGTCATGCAAGAGCATAGGTAATGTAGGCTGTAAGAAGGGTGCAAATAGGGTCCAGGAGAGATCACTAGATTACTCAAATATACATGGATGATGTATAAAACCCTTTCAGGCATGTTTCTGATGAGGGAAGTCTATTTTGCACAACCTCCTCTTTAATAAAATTATTCCTGGGTCCGTTATAAAATGCCATCTCAAACCACCTTTGCACAAATTTTAAATGTCTTGGCAACTGCCAACCAAACTAAAATGGTAAATAAAATAAAAAAAACACACAGCAGGTAGTAAGAGCTTGCTCTATATTCTCTAAATTGTGGGTTTTATTTTTTTGTAAGGAAAAATACAATTATGCTGAAAAACACTGAAATTACAGCATTGCGTCAAATGTACTTTTCAACACTCCTTGAATCCCATTTAAAGAGAACTACAAATTGCATCCTGCTGGTGTCTAAATATACAGGTATGAATCAGTGCTGCTGTTTTTGCTCAAAATATTTGTGACAAAAACTGTCAGTAGTGCTGAGATTTTTATTTGCTATCGCCGCAGGCTAAAGTTTCAAACTGAGAGTCCTGAAGTTTATGGTTAGGCTTAAGACAAAACCCATGTTGACACCAGAAGACACATTTGCTCATGCGCGAAATTGGAAAACAAAGAACCCAAAATGACATTGTCTCTGTCTCTATTACACAATAAATAATTCACCTGGTTGAAGGGAAATCGTTTGAGTGATTATGCTAAATGATCACGCCAAGCTGAAATAACCATAATTAGGTTATTGTAATTGTGACAGCCATTTAAAAAGTAAATCCTTGGTGCAGTGAATCGGCTCAGTCTTTTTCATCCTAATTCATCTCCTCTTAATTCGCATTAAAACAATTAGTAAATGGATTTCTGCTTGTGCCTATCTGGAGTATAACTTGGAGTATCCAGTCTACTGCCTTCTGAGACTGATGTTTGAAGCTTTTGTTTCCTGACCTTTTGAGTGAAACGGTTTAAAGGACCATCTAATTTGATTCGTTTTGCCAGGCTTTGTGCACCAGAGAAGCAGCTGAAATTGCCACTGACACAATGACACTAAATGTACGACCTCGCAGAGTTTCCTCTAACCCGATGTCTTTCTTACGACCTTCTCTTATGTGTTTTTCTAATGTTTTTTTTTTTATCTTTTAGAGTGAGACTGAAGGATGGCGTGGCGTTTTTGGGGGCAAGAGCCAGTAACCCGGTTCTGTGGACTGTGAGCCAGGATGTCCGGAGTGAGGGCCACCGGATCGTCACCCTTCACTGTCGCAGGAAGGAGAACAGCTTCACTCAAAGGTACGGCCCCCTCGCCTTGGCTCAAATATGAATCATGATATGAAAGAAATATGACGTGGAGACCGGACAAGTGGGCAACCCAGCACTAGTTCATTTTTTGGACAGCTGTCAGAAAAGAGTGATGGTGGTGCTCGCTTGAATGAGGACATGAGTCAGCATGAGAGCGGCCATTTGTGCACATCAAGAGCCAGTCATGAAAACTCTGTGCCCTTTTGTCTTTACACATCACTCCCTTTTCTAAACTTGTTGTGATAGCTCTGGGGCATGGATTTATAGGACACTGTCTAGACACTGTAGCATATTTATATAAAATGGAAACCAATAATATGGCGTGCTCACTTGACAGCTTCAAAACCACTATAGAGAACTGTGATAACAGTGATACAGTGTTACAATTGACTATTCACACAGCGTTATGATTCCAATGGGTTTGCTATAGTTACTTTCGCTCGATATGGTTCTTATGTTCCTTGAATAAGAATATGTTTCCTGGTGACTCTTGTAAATAAGACAGAGTAGAGGACCGGTAAGGCCGTGTGTGCTTTACTGGATCCAAAAATGTGAACAATGAGTGCTCTTCATGGATGAAAACATTCGCTTAAAAAAGTGCTTGAATCTTCTATATCGTTATACATTTGGACATATTAAATTGCTGAACAAATTAATAAAAAAGGAGGAGCTGGAGGACGTGTCTGTGGTGAAGGAAGTCTGGGAGTCCCTGCTTAGACTGCTGCCCCCGTGACCCGGCCCCGGATAAGCGGAAAAAATGGATGCATGGATGGAATTAATAAAAAACAAGTCTGCTGATGTCACCATAAACGTCATCACAAACAAATGGCCATGCAGGCTTCTTTTGTACCAAAATGACTATGCGATATACTGCCAAATGTGCATCACGGATTAAGAAAATAAAACTGAAGAGCACAGTAAGTACAGAGCAGTGGGTGTATAGCAATGGCAGTGAAAATGAGGGAGCAATGACATCTTGAGTACAGTAGGATAAAGATTTCTGGAGACTAAATGCAAAAGGGAAACGACTATAACATGTTTAAAAGGTCTAAATAGCCGATTTTGCACAATAGGTCTGTTTTAAAGAGATCCTATACAAAGTTCTTGCGAATTGAACATTTCACTGAGATTTCAGATACTTATACATAATAGATCAATTGGAACTGGTGAATTATAAATGGATGATGGAGTCCGCAGACATAAATTTGAACCCACAATATACTAGCTCAGGAAGTAATATCTGCTATATTGACCCTTTATTGACCTTTGACTCCTTGGCTGTCTTGAATTTGCCCGTGTCCAATAAATGCAGCTAAACTACCGGACCAGAGCCAATACCCACAAATTTAAGTTATGGTAAACACAGGAACCATTGTACAATTTCTGTTCACACAAACTCCAATCCAATCCAAGGTGCTGTATCTGGTTGACTAGTCTATTTAATCGGTTTGCAGAGGTCTAAAATGAATCCTCACTTACCTGATGCATTCCTGATTATTCCCAGTGATGAGTTTAACAACTAGCCTGCTAATGCACACTTCCTGATTATCGGACAATAAAACACACTATAATCAGATGCAAACTGTGTTGACCTTAAGACCTGCTTGTATAATATTTCTGTACTGGGACATACAAGTCATATTTTGCTCACATACATAGGAAAAAACGGGTACTGGGCCTTTAATGAAAGCCATGGAGGCAGGTGCTGTAGGTGGGCGTGTGGCAGGGCATTTGGAATTCGCCTCGCCACCTAAACTGGGCTAAACAAAGACAAAGTAGCTGCACACAGGAAGTGACACAGTCTGGCTGGGCTGTTATTTCCTCCCCGGTGTCAAAGTGGCGACAGTGATGAATGACAAGGGCCCTATCATTTACATGCATCTCCTCTGTGTCGTGGGCCAGGAGAGGGGACACTGAATTATACAGGACTGTCCACCACAAGGTCAAAAACATTCAACTGTATCATGGCCCAAAGTCCTCCAAAACCTTCAACTATGGAGATGGTCATGTGGCACCATTTTTGAGCCGTGATATCCATGGAATATAAACAAAACAAAATATCAGAGTGGCACAGTGGTTAGTATTCTTCTCTCTCAGCAAGTATGCAATCTCATACAGTTCCTAGATGGTGAGGTGCTTTTTATGTGTTGTTTGCATGTTCTCACTGTGTCTGGACGCTCAAAAACCTGCACAAACTGATCCTTCAACTGCATGAAATGTGTTACCATTAATGTTACTGCAGGCTAACAATGGTACAATGCTGAAATTTGGTGGCACAATGATCATGGCCATAATAGTTGCGAATAGCGATTATGTCATGACAATTATTAAAGTTGCGGAGTTTTAAAAATGTTATGGATATAAATAATTACAATGTTAAAGGGACGCTTCGGAATTTTGGACATAGGGCCTCATTTCCTAGTGAGCCAGAGTGCTGTAGATGTGTGGAGACATTTTTTGAAATAATCCATCCAGTCCTTGTATTTGCAGAGGTCGCTGGTGCTAGGCTAGCGCAAGTCAATGGCCATAGTTAGCATGCCACTAAAAACAGTCTTACCCACTCCACAGTGCACCCGAGGCAAATCTATTATTACACCAGACTGTCAATGTAAATGTCTGTGTTGATAGAATAATTTTAGAAGTAAAACTAACCTTGCATTTGAAGGATTTATGTCTGAGCAGCAGCAGTGAATTGTACTTCCTGATAGAAAGCTCAGCAGTGGCGGACTGATATCAACTGGCACCAACTGTAATAGTTTGTTTACCTGCAGCTGCCATAGTGACACATAGAGCACAGGAAGAAGCCTGTTCCAGATATGGCCACGATCATATCATCACAACTACTGGAGCAGAGTAAAATTCCGTTGCTACCGAGAAAATAGTCCCTCAATGTGCAACGATTCATGCGGTACAAGGTTAGTTTTACTTCTGAAATTATTCTATTAACACAGACATTTACATTGACAGTCTGGCGTAATAATAGATTTGCTTCAGGTGCTTTGGGGAGTGGGTAAGACTGTTTTTATTGGCAGGCTAACTATGGCCATTGACTTGCGCTAGCCTAGCACCAACAACCTCTCCAAATACAAGGACTGGATGGATTATTTCAAAAAGTGTCTCCACACATCTACAGTACTCTGTCTCACTAGGAAATGAGGCCCTATTTCCAAAATTCTGAACTGTCCCTTTAATATAATGAATAGGTTACATAATTAAGAAACTGTAATAGAATTGTATTTAGTTGTACCTGAAAACAACATTGATCTAGAAGAAAACATTATTAATTTGCTTTTTTCCCCTGCACATTCTGGCGGTATAATGGCGATCTTTGTCTTTATCTTTGTTGGTGATTATTACAATTATATAAAATTATAGCCTACCCTTATGTTACTGCGATAAGTTCCATGCATCCATTAAATTAAAATAGTATATGTTAAATTGGATGTTGAATGGACAAATTTTAATGAATGTTTTTGTTTGCTAAGCATGCACTTCGCCAGGGTCATACTTCCCCTTTTCAAGAATAGAACAGGCTGGAACAAATAAAGAAAAAAGAAAATATTTTGATTGTAATGAAAAACAATAATTTTCATGTCACGAATGGCCACCCTACAAAGAGTGACTTTTGTTGCTTCTTTTCATCAAAACCTTCACACAGCACAAACATTTGAACTGGTGACACAAACTGCTTGAATGGCTCTTAATAGTATTTGTTTTTTGTTTTTTTTTGTTTCAAACAGGCACAGCTTGGTTCCTTTTAGGATTTCTACTTCTCTAAATGGATTCTGAACCACTTTCATGCAGAATTTGTTCATGCCAGCTGTTAGGAAGTCGGAGCAGCACATTTTGTCTGTTTCTTGTAAAAAACAAATCAAATTGGTCAATTCTCCAAAGATATTTCCTGGCCTCAAACCGCATCAAACTATTTAGTTATGTTTACACTAGATTTAGGGATTTAAATTCATGAATATCGTGAATCAAGTTTGTTTTTTGTTTGTTTTTTTTAAGATTGTGTCTCCTTCCTTTGCACCCAACTCGACTCAATTCTATGTGATAACATAGAAAATAAAGTGGGAAAAAATGTATCTGCTAGAACGTGAATGGCCCAAACTGAACTTTAAAGGGTCCATATTACACTGTTTTATGACCTATGTTGTAATGTTGTTTCCTCATCAAAAACATACATGGAGTTTTGTTTTAATTCCCACATGTTTAACACACAAATCCTGCATACTTAGGCTTAGCTCTTCTCTCAAACTGAGTGATGGCAGGTGGTAATACAGGAAGTGCTCCACTGTGTTATTAAATTCCATACACATTCTCTAGAATCATTTCATTAGCAAGGACAACGCCACAACAATGGAATACGATATAGATATTTATTGACGGCAGATAGATATGATGGCTGGGGGAAAACGTAGGGTGGGGGTTCTGTCTCCAATCTTGAGAGAATCTTGAGAGAGCTGACGTGGACGGTGTTGTTGGGACAGGCCATATAAAAAGCGCTTCTGGGTAATTGAAGGCGTGGCTGAGATGAGCTGTGGTTGGCTGGAGAGGAGATTGAGGCGTGGTCCAGCTCCTGAATCTCACTTAATCATTAACTCCATTTGAATAATTTCAGCTCTGGAACTGCCTATCTTTACTGAACTAAAGGTAAAAGGCAGCTGTTAACTACCACTTCATGACATCACAAGGTTGAACAGAGCATTTTGAGCTTTGGAGATATAGACAGACTAATAACACAGGATTACTCAAACATGCTTAAATTAAACAAAACACAATTACGGTATGGTATGTTTTTGTGGAGTTAACATTTTAACATGGCTTAAAGCTCACAAGAGTCAACTGCATAAAGCAGGACTTTTGCATCACATGCAGGTATGATATTAACAGCACTACAAACTATATATAGTAACTTCAATGAATTTAAAAGAAAACTCAATTTTTTTTATTTTAAAAAATAGATAGTAGATCATGAGAATTGGCAAGTTAATTGAATTGAATATTGTTGGATTATATGTTTTTGTTTGCTTTTGTGAATCATTAACAATAGCATATTGTACTGCTGTTGACACATGTACAAATACTTCTATACTCTAAGATGTAATTAAATTGTGCAAACATAGCATATACAGCCGATAACTATTTTCTTTTGGGATAAGAGGTAGGAATTTTTTTTTTTTTTTTTTTAACTCCTACCTACTCCTTTTGAGCACCTCAGCTGTCTACCAAAATCACAAGGCATTTACTGTAATATACAGAAAATTATGCTCAAATAAAGACATAAAATACAACATCGCAGGCTCCATACATTGCAACAGCATAGAAGTCTCTTACTGTCAGTTGCATTGCCATATAGTGCTTATTAAAAGTTTATGACAGTGAGCAGGATTCCTCTGCCTATTTGAACGACAGGAGAAGCTGCAGTGTAAGCTCTATGTGACAGTATCTAAACCATGGCGCTAGAAGGCAAGTTTCAACCCAGGACAGCAGTGCCTCACAGCTAAAACAAATTATTCAGCATGTATCAATAACAAAGTCTTCTGCATAATATCTCCGCTCATGTGTGCGCTCTAAGACTCTCGTCAAGAAGACACTTTGCCAACATTGCTCCGTCTTAGGTGAGCTGCCTGCTGAGCTATGGGCTACAGATTACGTGTTTAAAGTACCTGGAGCCCTGAAATATTGAGCAACTTGGGTATGATTTATTTAAAGTTGTGTGCTGTACCGAGGTGATAGCCACAAAAAGCTAATGTACTGTCACGTTTGTCTCAAGCTGAAATAAATAAAGGGGAAGGGCATGCAAAAAAAAGAAAAAAAAAAGAAGCAAAAACAAAAAACACTCTGCTTATCATAATTTGCTCTGTATGCAAATGTAGGTGGAAGTGTTGGCAGCAAAACCTCAAGGAGACTTACGTTGAAACTTTTACGACCTCATTATTAACTTGGTCAGATTTATATTTTTGATTGACCCATGCATGTTTGAGTAACTTTGTGGTGTTCTGCATTTGAGTGCTCAGAAAATAGCTGATTTCACTTACCCTTTCCCCTGCCCACTGCTCTGTGCTTACTTGCAATTAGAGAAATTCAGACTCTGTGTACGTTGTTTTAGACCAATATTATATTTTACACTGGACATATTGTAAAATAATGATCTATAGTTTAACTCTAAATATCCAGAAAAGAGCATATATCGTCTTTAAAATGATGGGGTTCCTATATCAAGCTCTCTTCTGATCTATGACATAATATTTCCTCTTCTAAAATGTACCTAGAGTTTTGCTTCATTCTCACGTTTATCACAAACTCTGCATATTTAGGCTTTTAGAGTTTTCTCCTCAACAGAAAACACTCTGTTCTGTCTTGAAGTAGTAATATGGAGGAGTACTTCACTGTGTTTTTAAACTCCATGCACTTTCACTAGAATCCTTTCACCTGGAATTGCCAATCTCTACTGAACAAAAAGTAGCTGTTAACTTGAAAATTACCACCTCATTACATCACAAGGTCAAACAGATAATTTTGAGGTATGTGAGTGACCTTGTAACAACAACAAAAAAATCATCTTTTTGTACCCAGCGCAGCCTTAAACTGCATTAAAAATGGATCATGCACCCTTGCCTTGTGTCTCATGAATCCCACAGTACAGCACACCAGACCTCTGCGAATGTCAACGCTCCGCTTCATTTCAGTAAATAACAGCGCGTTCTCTGACACCTACAAACAGCAGGGCGAACAAATAAACAGGCGCACAAATGCAACCCTTCTAGCGTCTTTTCACCTTCAAAGGCCTGAGATCACCAGACGCCGCCGCGCCTTTCAATTTGGCTGCTTTCGAGTGAGGCCCCCCACAGAGAGAGCGAGTGGGAGTCAGGGCTTACTTTGCCAGAGTGACAAGACAGCCTTACAAACACCTACATTGTGATGCAAGCATAAACCTCACTTATCTCACAACACCACGGCTGAATGAGTGAATGACTGCGAGCAATTTGAGCCTGCAATGGTGTATTCACTGCGTTTCATCGCCTTTTGTGGCTGTTGAGATGAGATTACGATGCATGGAGAAATAAAATTGCTGTAGATGCTTTGGACAGTTTAGAGTATTGAGTGCTGTATCTATGTATTAAAAAGGCTGCAAAAAGAACCCACAACATAAATATATCAAATATAAAAGAAACTTGCAGGGTCATTTTGAGTATAAATATATCAGATTTTACAGTTGTTGTTTTTTTTTGTCAAAACAGCATCTTCGTAAGAAAAGGCAGCTCCAGTGGTAGAGCGTTTGTCCACTGATGTGAAGGATGGCGGTTGCACAGATGAATGCTGTCATGTCCTGGGGCAAGACACTTAACCCACCTCGCCCCCAGTGTCTGCGTACACTGGTCTGTGAATGTGTGTGTGAATGGGTGAGTGGTTCCTTGATGTAAATCTCTTTGAGTGCCTTGAATGTGGAAAAGCGCTATATAAAAATGTGACCATTTACCTCCCAAAACTCAAGTCAACTCACGCCTATGTGGTCCGTATAAATTCTATAATAATCTTAATAAAATAATTTGTCAGCTAATAATAATTAAAAAAAAGACTGGAAAGATTGGATATTGATAACTATAATGGAAGTTTTGCCACAAGTTCTGTAGTTTTTGTGTTCTTCTGTGCATTTAAAGGTCCTACACAACATTGACTTGTGAGCTTTAAGTCTTGTTATAACATTGTGTTACCTCATCCATAATATACCTGTAGTTATGTTTTTGTTTCATTTACACATGAGTAATCCTTTATTCTTGGTCTTGTACATCTCCAAAGATCAAAATGCTCTGTACCACCTTGTGACGTGGCATAGTGATAGTTTTCGTGTTAACAGCTACCTTTTAACTTTTGTACAGTAGAGACTGGCACTTTCAGACTAGAAATTATCCAAATGATTCTAGTGAAGGTGTATGGCATTTAAAAATACATTGAAGCAGTTCAGTGGTGTTTGAACACAGCCTAAATATGCAGGGTTCGTGTGTTAAACTCGTTTGTGAGAATTTAAACACCACTCCAGGTACATTATAACATACGTAGATCAGAAAGTAGCGTAATATGAGCCCTTTAATGAAAGTCTATACTTGTTTCGGTGAAAATAGGTTAAAGAATCCAATTGTTTTTCTAACACGTTTTAAGCATTAGAGAATGGAGGCGTTCTGCGTTCGTCCCAGCCATCTGCGAAGGAGGTGACACGGTTCTCCTGAGGGCCTTTGAGCGGAAATAACAAGAAGACGCAGTCAATAGAGGCCATTGGAAATCCCAGGCTTGCTTTAGACTGAATTCATTTGCATTATTCTCATTTGTGTCAAGGAAGACTCTGTTTTCTTATAAAATGTCCATAAAGATCGCAGTTGGATAAGACTACGTTTACTAAGCAATGTTGTATAAACCAAATGGAAAGCAATGAATAGTGCATGTTCACATTTGCTTCACTCCAGTATTTCTTTCTCCCCTGAGTCGACCTAGTTTCAATTTTCATACTATTCTTGAGTGTTGACAGAAGATTGAATTTCTTGACGTGAAAATTATGACTCTTTTCAGTCTTCTGCTTTCAAAAGTATGGTATTATTAGCTTACATAATCGTGCACTTTCAGACCTTTTCAATGAGACAAGTTGTACTAATAATGAAAGATATACGTTAGCATAACATAAGGTTGGGTAAGCTACGATCAAAATGATCCCATCTGATAAAAAAAAAGTGTTCTGTTGTGTGGTTTTTGGCTACTAAACCTTAATTTTGTTGATTTATGAACTTGAATTTATGGAGATTAAGTAGTTGGATGAAGTAACATGCTTTATTATCCTTTTAAAAGTTCAATCCATCTATTTTTATGTATGCATTTTTCATCCTTAAAGCCTCACTGCGTAACTTTTTAGCCAAGCAATAGACTAAAAGTGTTTTTGTTAGACATTTTTATTGCACAAAATAAAGCGTGTATCCTTACTATGAGTGGGCTTGCCTCTCCACAAACTTGCCTCAGTTATAGCCCAGAGGGAGCCCTTGTTGTCATGGAAATTTTGCTGCTCTTCCATCTTCCACTATATGGCATAAAACTTATCTCTAGAGGATACTACAATCATGCGTGTGATGTACTGCCACCAAAAAGTTCTGCGGTGTTTGTTTAAGCTGATGGTGTGTGGTGATAGGTGGATGTGAATGGTACTGTACTGTCATGTCTCAGTTAACCAGAACATAATCATGAATGATCCATCAGGGACTTGCTCTGCTGTATCCAGTCTCAATGAGGTTACTCCAGGCCCCTTGTGTGTCTGTGAACAGACCACTCGCTGTGCCAGATATGGACACTGTGCCGATTTCCTGATCTCATTATGCATGTCTGAGTGGCCCTGAAACACTGTGTACGTTTTAACCCAATTTGATTGATTGTTCTCATGATATGGTAATAATAGCCTGCAGCCTGGTGCAGCACAGTCCCCTCCCTTTCTCATCACTTGCTCGCAGGGTGACAGTTTTGCTCGCTCTCTCCACCCCTCACATGAAACAGGCCTGTTATTACGTGGTCCCTTATGGAAACCAAGGGGACATTTGTCATTCACAAATGCATTAGTTAATATGGTCCATGGTTCAGTCTGACTGTAATGATAGTGTTTTTTGCCTTATTTGGAAAGGCATGGAAATAAGCAGTTGTTATTGGTTCGTTGGTTTAGTTACAACATGACATCACAATGTGCATGGGTTGAGTTTGAGGCCACTTATCTCCACCCACAGCTCTGTATTTATTTGTGATTATAAAAAAAAAAAAAAAAGACTCATACTTGTAAAGAGTCATTGAGTTAAACATGAGTATCCATTCTTCAAAAATAAAAAATCAAAGATGAAATGCCACTATGAAGAAATGGGGCGATTTTTGCAGTGTTAATCAGGACCTCAATGAACCTTTTTCTTAGCCAGGCTCGCGCCAACTAGTGCCTCCGCTCAATTTCATTTCTCTGCAGCGAATAGGTCAGGAATCAGAATACACTAGCCGGTTCGCAAAAACCCCGGAAGTGTGAGTTCAGGCACCAGCCAATCATCGAAGAGCCAGACATTCTGTGTTAGCAGTGATTCCCGAGATCGAGGATTTAAAGCCGGAACAAAGAGAATGTTCAGTGAATTTTATCAAGGGATAAAACGTTATTGTCCTCCTTCCTACAGGATTTGGGAAAAGCTTAGCGGCGCATTACATATCTCACGACCAAATAGCAGCGACTGGTTAAATGAAAAAAAAAAAGCACCCGCCTACCATCGAGCGAACAAATTCTAATGCTGCAAGGTCAGACGGTTTCCACAAAGTGAAACCAGCTGATAAATCAGGCTACCTTTTTCTACCACTAAGCCATTTTATATCGGTATTGTGCTTTACTATGAACAGAATGTAAAGGGGTTATCTAGTTATGATGTAGTGGTACACTAAAGCATTCCATGTCTTCTTTAATCTATATATAGTCCATTTCATGACAGAGAAAGTAAACATTCCCATGCTCAGACATTGGCATTTTGTAATGCAATTGTGTGTAACTCACTCGCTTGCTTGTGTGGTTAGCTTGTAGATTTAATAAGTTCTTTGCTTACAGTTTGGTTAAGTGACTGCACCTCATAATCACATAAGCACACATTGTTTAGAGTTTAAGTGTCTCTGAGGCCGGCGCTCTCAAAGCCGCGGAGTAGTTAGGAGTCCCGGTAATTGACAAAACAATGATGAGTGAAGATTGAACGAGAACTCCGCTCGATAGCCAGTTCTCCACTGTCCGCAAGAGAGGTCAGAGGGCCATGTGCTGTTCCCGCTCATCGCACAAGCTTAACTCACGCAGCCAATGAACACATACAATCAATGCACAGACCAAGCAGAGCGGCTGGGAGCACATTTACAACCAAGGCTAAATCAAAGGTCCCTTCAACCACCATCCGATTCCAATGGGAGCAGGCGCCACACATCAGCAAGATGCATGATTGTTAATGGCCCACTGGTTCATTGTGTGTGTGTGTGTGTGTGTGTGTGTGTGTGTGCGTGCGTGCATGTGTGTGTCAATGGGGGGAGGGAGCAGACACCTTTATGTGCGTTTGACTGAGTGGGAGATTAAAGAGGGGGCTGCCATTAGTCCTGGCCTTGAAAACTGTGGCACTTGATTAGTTTTGGTGTTGTAATGTGTTTAATTAGCAGCGGTTCAGAACAGGGTGCAGCAGCTGACAAATTGGACAGATTTAACCCTCTGATGTGCGTCTAGAGATATCCAGGACTGGTTCAGTTAAAGGGCCCATATTGCGCTATTTTCTGTATCTGTATGTATGATCTATAATGTTATTTCCTCATCAAAAACATCCCTAGAGTTGCTTTGTTTCATTCACACATTAACACACAAATCCTGCATATTTAGGCTGAGTTCTTGCTCTCAAATCGGCAACACACTTTTCCACCTTGTGATATCATGTTGTAATACAGGAAGTGCTCCACTGTGTTTTTAAACTCTTTACATCTTCATTAGAATCATTTGGATTATTTCAGCCCTGGAATTGCCAATCGATAGCTGTCAAATTGAAAATGACCTCTTCATGACATGACAAGGTACAGATAATTTTGAGCTTTGGAGATGTGGGAAGACTAATAATGCAAGATTACCCAAACGTGTAAATGAAACAAAACACAGCTCCAGGTATGTGTTTGTTAGGTAACAACATTCTAACATGGCTTAAAGCTCACAACAATAATTTTTGCGTAATATAGGACCCTTAAAGTGGATGTACCCAATTTTTGTCCATATAGTTGAGGAAAAATTTGCTTTACTCCAGACAGTACAAATATGTTGTTAAAGCAGCTGTTAAGGTAGAAATGAGACCACTGCATGCTGCTTAATCTTTTTATTAAGATCTATATCCTTTGAAGACCAGGAAGTGCGCTGATAGCATGCTAATGTTTGTTAGGATTACCTTGACGTCAAAACTCTGCTTTCCGCCTTTGACAGTTGTAAATTCATCACTGTGTATCCCGGTTATTATCGGAATTTCCCAGCCACAGTATCCCGGATTTTCATAACCGGTATACTGGCTTATTCTAGTACTGTATATTTTGTATATTGCATGTATTTGCATGTATACTTCAAATACATGCACCATGATGAAACTGGGATACTCAAAACACCCAATCATAACCAGGATACTGATGTGTATGTATACGCACTCAATGTGTTAGGAAAGTGAGGAATACGTTCACTAATCTTTTACAACAGTTCTGTGTGTTTTTAAAAATCAGGTACACTGCCTTAAGTGGAAAAATTACATGTTTTCCTTCATGCTTTATGAAATAATTGCAAGGAGAACAGTTTCATCTATTTTTTAGCAGGATTCCAGTAGTAAATAATGGGTTTGAAAGCATTGGTTGCATTTGGGATCGGAATAAATGCAGGGCCTGTAGCAACCACAGGCATGTATTTACCATGGAGAAAATCTACCCAAAATATGCTCAAATTGGTATATTTTTCATCCTGTTGTTTCCTTGTCTGCAGTAGAATTTTGTGTTGACAGAGAGGCAGACACAATTCTCCTCCCAGGTGGTCTCATTTGGGACTTTTTGAATTGCTGTTCCCCTCAATTGACCGATCAAATCTAAAGGTAGCCTTGAATAGGCTGAAAGATATTTGAATAATACTGTAATCTTTTGAAGCAATCATCTAGATATCTTATTTTGCCTGGTGTTTCCCTGCAGGCCCTACTAATTCATCAGTCAAACTCTCTCTTCTTTTTATATTACAGATTTGAACAGCAGCTGGAGGCAGGCTACCAGGCAATCATTAGATGGATCCACAATATTGATCGCATATAATTTAATTTGCATGAGTGGCGTATGAATCCTTGCGTGTTTCTGTTCTGCTCGAGCATGAAATCGCAATAAAGAAACCAACCACTGGAATGTCAAGTCGTACTTATTCTGTCAAACCTGTCGCCATTAATGGAAATCAAATATCTACTAATGCCATAATGAATTGGATTAATTGAATCACATGAGAATGATTAATAGCATATCTCGCCACTAGCCTCCTCTTACATCAAGTTTCATTCTCTGAGCATTAAAGACATGCATGAGGTATTTGCAGATGCCTGGTCCATCCCCTTGACCCGCATGTTAGCAGTGATGTGGCGTGTGTGAAGTCAGCCATCTTTGATTAGGCCTTCTGGGACCAAAGAGAGCTGGCCTTGGCTCAGCAGTCCATCCAGGTGGAACGCACTCGGGGACACTGAAGCATAAAATGAGCTCAAAAACAGCACGAGGATAAGTTGAGTCATTATGTCGTGCTGAAGCGATTACAAGTGATCATAGAAGTGGCTACTTGTTCATTGTACGGAAGGTAATCATTTTAGTATCCCACTGGGTTCTTTAGTAGCTGACTTGCAATTATATTGTCCAAAGCAGAAAACTTAATTTTAGAACCTATGCTATTTAGTAACTGCAAGGATTTTTAATCTACTTTCTGAATGTGCTTTACTCTCCTATATACTTGTTGATTATTCTCTTTCGTAGTTTATTTTCTATTTAAATTTTTATTCTGTCTACTATCTACTATTCATTATTATTATTATTATTATTATTATTATTTTTAATTTTGGCTCGTGAAAATGTTTTTGCGTAGGTTGTGGCAAGTGCTGAGAGAAGGGCCCCCCATCTTCATTCCTACGCTAGTATTTGTAAAACATCTCATCTTGAACCCTTTTTACGCAATTTTTGACTTTTTTTTTTACTTGCTTGTAACATGCTCATGTCTTGTCATGAAGGCATCTTTATGTTGTCATACTATTAATCTATGCTTTAATTTTCGTGTAGCAACACTTCTGGCTCGCTTGACCACTATGATTTTGTGATGCAGGTTTACAATGCCAATTAATAAGCTTCGACATGGGCTTGATTTGGTGTAAATGAAGCCTTCTCCTGTGCTACCCCAGAGCCCTGCAGATCTCTCAGACTTTTATCAGGAGCAGAGCTGTGGCTGTTGGGAGCTGGAGATTGGCCACGGAGCTGCTGGTGTTTGATAAGACGGTCCTATTGGCCTTGGGACCCTGGGCTCAGAACCTCTGATCCACTTCATCTTCTAATAAATCATGCTCTGAATCCATGGCCCCCGTTAGTGCCACCGCGCAGCTCTTTGAGGTGTATTTTCTTTTTACAGTCTGCCTCGAGAACTTGTCAGGGGATTTCTGGCACACAGGCCTTTCGTGAAGAGTAAACAAACCAGATAAACCCAGGGAAAGATGACTTAAACAGAAACATGTAATTTCAACCTTTTTACATGAAGTTTGAGAATTTAAAACTACTGCGACTAAGTAAATGAATTCATGCCTTTTTCCCTTTGGCTTCTTATTTGGCTAAAGGCATGTGACAGATTTGCCAACTTTCAAAAGAAGGTAGTTTGAAATTTAAATAGTATTACTTTAGGAATATTTCTTGGAATTTGATTTTCTTAGATTTTACAGCAGAAAGTAATCTTTTGTGTTAAGGATTTGTTGGGGACTACCTGATTTTCAAAACCTCATATTAAGACCTTATGTCACCTTATGCCTCACCTGTCAAACACTCTTGTCTTGTCTTTGAATAATTGAGTTCCATAATGCATTTGTTTCCCCTGCAACTGGTCACATAGTGGGGATTGTGTGTCAGTGTCACCCTAATTGCCACTTTCAACTTGTCTATTCCCTGTCCTTATCCATATATTATCAAATAATTGTGTGTTCTGCTGTTTTTGGATGTGTTATTTGTGTGTGTTGGACAAATAGTGAAAATAAGAATGAGAGACCTCACCCCTGTCACACATCCCCTGCTGCAATGGGGTGTGGGTGTGTGTGGCAGGGGCTGTATGTTTACTTGACAGATTAATGAGCCTGGGGAGCCAATGTCAGGGCTCAGGTCAGCCCAGGTCATGTCAAGGTCACCAGTCTTATTAACCCTGCCCAGATACACCAGTTTAATAAAGTGAGCCAGCCAAAAGTCCATTTGTTTGTTTGCACCAGCGTGGGCAAGGTCCAGCCATTGCTAGAGGTCCATTTTCAAATTCATGATACTGAGATAGTTTTATGGTGTGAATTTGTGGAAATTACATAATTTGAAATTGGCTTGTTTCTAGCTAACATGTTGTTTTCTCTGTTGCATATGAAAGAAGTAATTACTGGACTGAAACCTAGGAATATACACAGAAGTGCACTTTAGTAACATTTCTTAATGAGACTGCAAGCCAAAACAAGCTGCCTGTTAGATAGATGCTGACCTTTAGGCTTTGGCATCAAAATTCTATTCTAAAATAAAAAAAAAAAACACACAATGAAACAATCATTTCTGTTTGGACTGTGAATTAAACAGTGCAATTCAACTGTCAAAATAAAAATTTCCTTTGGCAAACATTTTATCACAGCTTTGTCGATAGTTAAAGGAACCATAACATTTTTCATTCATGACATGTTCAATCAAATATAGCTCTTACTGATAACTTCCGTAATCCTGATTTATTCTTTGTTAAAAACACTGAACGTGATGGCCCAGTTGTTTGTTATAATTTGGTGTTTTGGTTCTCAACACAATTATCCCATCAGAAAGCAGAATAATCTCCACATGAGTCTCTCATTTGGGTTTCCTCTTTTAAATACATGAATCCAGTTGGTTTAAACCTAAACGCTCCCTCTTGGATCTGAATGGTCACTACCTAACCCCCAGCACCTGCAGCCAATCATGAATGAGTGTTAGTGCAGCCTCTGCAGCTCACGGATGGGAATTCTGGAAGTTCTGGTCTTTCACATGAGGCATGGCCTGTACATAGGTGGGTTAAAGAACCCAGGTTCACTTGTGATTGTTGTACCTGTAACTGTATACGTGCAGGCTATATACAGTTCCTTTCTGTTCTGGACAGTTGTCAGTTGGACACAGGTCTTTGCATTCCAAATAATACAAATTATGCACCCATATACCACTGCTCAAATGCTTGTGCTACTAAATGTGTGTCTTGTAGATTGTATTATTAATTGTAGTCAACAGCAATGATGCTTTCTTTACTCTTTTCATGAATGTGTAGTGAGACATTTAATGAGCCCTTAAGAAAACTTGCTGTGGTTTGTGGCCACTGCAGAGTCTCCTGTGTCTGTGCTGCCAATCAACAGTAATGAAGTCTGGGCTCAAGAGCACTGCTCCCACAGCCAGTGCATCTGCACCACACCACAGCCTTTATTCTATAGAAATAGAGCTGCGGATGATTTACTAACAGTCATCAGTGTGATTTCAGATGCAGCTTTATTTACATTTATGCCTACGCAAACTCAAATCAGTTTTAACTTTTTGTATAGACTACAAAATATTCAATATGGTGTGTTTTAATTGGTTTTTAATTCAGATTCTTAATTAGTTACATTGGAAATGCCAGTATTACACAGTATACACTTCTGTAAGTACACAGCTTCCAAATACCAATAATGCAAATATGACACTTTGTAAATATATATATATATATATATATTTTTTTAATGGGGGTTTATAATGTGATGAGTTTTTAAAAAGGTTAAGGATTTTAATAGAATCCCTCGCATGTCAGGGTGTGAGTAACAGTGGGCAGAAAGTCTAAACTCCAGGAGGCAGCTTATCCAGTCACAGTGAGCTGATCTTATTGTCCAGGATAAGAGGATGAGCAATATAGCCCCCAGGAGAATTAGACTAACCATCTATAGCTCATAGAAATCAATGGAGGGTTAGAGGATGTGTTTTTTACAGTGATTGACTGACTGGAGACGTGTTCAGTGTTTGAGGAGCCTTATGACCCTCAACGGAGCACTGATGGTCATTTAGGAGACGACATGGACAAAATGATGAACAGGCTGGAGGCTCTTAAGGTGCTGCTGTGCTTCTGACATGTGCACAGATCACCAGCCTAGCATTTGTCAAAACTATAGTATCGCACAGACACTGAAGACCACGTTTGTCCATCTTACCATAAACTTATGAATTCAGGCTTAGTCTATTGGGATTTTTGATACCAGCTCATCTCATAAATGCACTGACTCACTGAGATCGGGTGAGCCTCTGTTATTGAAAATGAACTGTACCAAGCTTACCAGACTTAGAGACCCTTATGCCAGGCTTACAGTGTTGACAACCTTTTGGAACAATCCCCAGGTTAAATGCCTCTATAAGATAAGATGATTGTTCTTTGACCAATAAGAGACAATGACTGAGCTGCCCTTTGAGATGAGATCTACCTGTGTGCAGAGAGAAGACAAACAATTAGGGTACATAAGTCTCAACCAGATCTAACCCAAGCAACAGGCAAAGTTGTGGCTGTTATAGGCTGTTAGAATAGTTGAAAAATATAGTAGCCCAGTAGAATTTTAAAACGAACTACCTCTACCTATATCATCACTCTTAATTCAATCCAAACTGCAGGGGCAATTGGGGGGCAATGACTTAAACCTTTACTTAACAAAATAAGACTATATTTTTAGTCTCATTGTGCAGTTTAGTCCCTTGTTAATATCATGGTTGCTAGGTAACAGGTATGGATTTACCTAATGCTCAACCAGGAAGTAAAAATAAAAACAGCACCAAAATTGCAAGGTTTGTAGTAACATGCATGCACGCAACTTTTCTGGTAGAGGGTCCTTCAAATTCTTTTCTCTGTGGTGTAGTTATGCTTTGTCTGTAATGTTTCACAGTACGGGATTCCTCTGTGTTCATGGAGACCAAACCAGACCCAGTTTCAGGCAGATCCAGACCCAGTTTCAGGCAGATCTGTGGAAAGGCAACCCTTCTCACAGTCAGAGTGCCTGGGGGGGGGGGGCTTATATTCAGTTGCAGCCTATATATGTACATTTTAAAAATTTTGTTAAAATTTAGTTGATGCAGCTTATATTCAGGTGCACTCAATAGTCCAGAAAATAAGGCACTTGTAATAAAAACAATATAAGGAAGAGTTGTTTAATATCATACTGTGGAACATTCTAGACAGAGCAATGCCATATCCATAGAAACAAGCAGATGACAACCAAAAAGTTACATAGTGCACCTTTTAAATATTATGATGAAGACTATGATTTAGTGAAATTATTAGTCTAACCTGTCATAAGCACTTTAAGACTGAACCATGGAATCATAGAGACTCTATTTGGCAAGAGCTGTGTGAAAATCCTAATGTATGTTGAGCAAATACAATGCAGAAAACATTTAATGCAAACCTCCCCCTAGGAGCTGGAGAAGCCTTTGGTGCTTGATTTGACCCTGTATGTCTCTGTTTTGCACTTTGATGAGCCGACTGAAACATTCACTGGGCATGTAATATTTCTTCTCAAATCGATTTACATACATTTTATAGGCCCCCTGCTGCTCTGTGATAAGCGGGGCATTTCGTAAGGAGAGCGCTGAGGGCCAAAATTTACAACTTTTTCTGTGTGTATTTTTAGCAAGCTGTGTGAGCGTTTTAATTATTTACACATGCCATTTAAAATTCACTACTGGTAAAAAATTAAAGCCACACCGATCCCATATGATCTTACTTTCTGGATATGCTCCATGATCTGATTTGGTTCTGCTATAAGCATAATATTCACAGCTCTCAGCAAATAGTCTGATTTTCCTGCCAATGTTTTACTACTGATTGTCTTTTTCCAGTGGCACCGTGCAAAGCTGCGATCCCGCCTCGTGATTGGCTGCCACGTGGAGCCACATCTGTTCTATGCAGGGAACTCGAATCATTTCATTTCACACACAGTTTCAGTGAAATATGAGGGAAAAGTACAGCTCTGAGAAAGCTTTAAAAATGGACAGGCAAAGTGGTGAGAGGTGGCGCGGGTTAGAGAAGGAGGGAGTATTGGTGGGGTGGATGAGGATGCGTGGAGGAAAACTAGAGGTTACGGAACAGGCAACCAAAAGCATAACATGGTTTATTTTTTAAAGCATTTGGAAGCAAGAGACCAAGCAAAAGGCAATTTAGAACTAGAAATGTAATATTTATTTCACTTTTTCCAATTCTTTCCCTGCCCACTTCCTCTGCTGCTCCTTGAGTCCACAGCAAAGACAGAGTAATCTACACTGACAGGGGACAGGCGGTGAGGTGGAGCACGTGATGGATCCAGGGGGAAATCGCCAGTGTACTTAAACTAGTTATTCTGCGTTTCATCGGCCTCTCGACATGGTTTGGTTTTATGATGTCTTTCATTATCTGTCTGTCATGTGTCCGTGTTTATGGCTCTATAAACACGCCCAGACCGCTCAGATGCGTGGACCTGACCGGGCGGAAAACAGCCAGTCCACCGTGCTCCGCTCCAAGGTTAGCATTGTAGTCTTTGAGATGGATAGCTCTTTGTTGTGACTATTTGTGACAGGAATGAGCAAATATGTTTGTAATGCCCAGGATTTATGATGGTTATTTTTCATTTCACCCACCTTTGGCATTTAATTTGCCATTGATCATTTTGTGTGCCTTTAAATTCCAAGTGGTTGTTATGACTACACAAATTGCATTAGGCTTTAAAAGCTCACATGCTTATCAAAAACTGGAATTTTAAATTTAATTAAATTGCAGTTGATTGGCCATAATAAGTTTATTTCAAAAGCTGCATCATTTAGATAAATAAAATGAGTAAACAGTAAAAAAGTACTGTCTCCATGACATCTTTTTTTATGAATGAAGCCGGCTAATCCTTTTGTTTAGACCTCTACAAATATGTTCTACATGTGACGCTTTTATTATAGTTGTAATGCTCTCAAACTTGTATTCTCTCTGCACTTTGTATTGCTTTAGAAAGTAATGAATAAATAAATAATAATAGTATTAGTAATAATAATAATAATAATAATAAATCCAATCCACTTTATTTATATAGCACATGACACACATGAAAGTTTCCAAAGTGATGCACAGACAAATGAATGCAATAAAAGACAGTAAAACATAAAGAAAAGAATAAAGCTAAAAATGATTAAACAATTATAATACAATAATAAATAATAAAATAAAAAAATTGATAATTTTATAAACACAATACTTGTCCGTGAAATGTCAAAATTTCCTATTTCTTTGTTGACTCTTGAGTAATTAAGGATAAAAATTAAAAAAATCTGCACCACAAATTTGATTTCAAGCTTTTTAGTATGCATACCATATTTTATTGATTTAATTGACTATTTTCCATATATGGGATTAGTTCTGCACGCGCACACACGCAAAATTCAAATCATCAACATAGCACAACAATATTAGGAAACCCACTTGAGATAGACCAGGGACTAAAGCTTGTAGACTGCACCACTGGAATACATTGTACATCTGATCTATCCCTTCGGCTTTTGTGCCTTAAATGCCTACTCACTTACAGTTTTAATTACACGCCTTCCCATTTACAGGTTGTGTTTACATCACGGGAGAAGATTCTAATGGCCTATTTCAATTCATTTCAATAGGCCCTTAATATCATCCCCTTGGTATAGACAGGCATTAGACAGAGGCAAGGCACTCATTAGACCTCCTCTGGGAAGCTAACACTATGATGATGTGCTTTCTGCTACAGGCTCCTAATTTATTAATCACAATATTCTAACGACCCGTAGCTGACGCGGGCTAAATGACCTCATTACACGCACACGGGGTTAGCGCTAGATGAACTGAAGGTAGTCAGCGGGATGCGGTCCACTATTAATGTGCACTGACCTTTCAGACTTCAGCAGATGGAACTCCTGTTGGCACCAGATTTCTGTTCATTTGGGATATTGTTAGATTTCCCTGGAGGACCGCACGGCGATTAGAACCAAAACGCATTTCGGTTTGAGTAGAGACACTTGCGGTCCACTATTAATGTGCACTGACCTTTCAGACTTCAGCAGATGGAACTCCTGTTGGCACCAGATTTCTGTTCATTTGGGATATTGTTAGATTTCCCTGGAGGACCGCACGGCGATTAGAACCAAAACGCATTTCGGTTTGAGTAGAGACACTTGGACCTCTGCACTGAAAGAGCTCTCTGTGGCACAGCTGGACAGTAATTGAAGAACAAATAATTAAAATCATTGCTAAATCAGATCACCAAGGCCACCACACACACAACATTAAGGTGCACAGGTGAAAAAACAGTAATTACCTTCTAGCTTGGATTATTCTCATACAAAGACGTCGCATTCTTTGCATTTACTTGTAGAATCGCGAGAATCCACTTTCCCACAAACTACCCTTGTACCATGGAGACACATATTGCTTTTCCTTGTTGCTTACAGTGTGCAATAATGCAATATTGACCTGCAGACCAATCTAGCTAATTCAATTCAGCGCTCATTTGGGGACTCTTGTTAGAAGAAAGGACATTGGAAAGAGTGGAGTGGAGAATTAGTAGTTGATGACATTGCTGTTGATGTGGAAAAAAAGTCTGGTTAGAAAACTTGATTTTCTTTTGGTACATACACAACCGTGTAATCATTTGTCCAAATGGTGTGAGTGGCAAGGAAGTAGGAGTAATGCAAAAAACTGTCAGAACACCACAATTCAGGTGCCGAAGTACACATGTTCAATGTTGTAGGTTTACATCTAGTTTTGTGTACAGCCATTTACGGTAATAAAGAAACTAGATAATAGCCATTATGTGGAGATTCTTTGTAATAGTTGGCTACAGTTGTACAGAATACCATTGGCATTCTTTATGGCAGAAAATTTGTGTTCAAGGTTGTTTACTAACCTCTAAGTATGTGAAAGGTGTGAGGAAGCAGAGTAAACATAGTACACAATGAAATCAAATGATTGTGGCCATTGGAACAATAACGACAAAAAAGAAAAAAATGTGGCTAATGATGTCATCATATTATAAAATAAGCAATGTTATTTAGATTACATACACATCTCTTCTTGCAGACCTAATACACAGTCTAAATTCAATGCTAGCATGTTCATAAAATGTGTTACATTAAATTTGTTTTCAAGAGAAGTCTTTGTCTGCTTATCTAAATATGGGATTTCTTTTTCTATTCAAGTAGAACATTTAACCCTGACACTAAAAATTGTAGAAAACTAGCTAAATTTAGTAGGACATATATAACTGACCTAATAAGAATAAAAAAGACATTAACCGTCGATAAAGCAGTAATCAGACATGGAACCTGATACAAGGTTCTGTAGATATTTCAGAAAGGCCAAAACACTAGAGTCTCTTATGTCACTGCTTTTCCATAACAAGCATACCTTGAACTTGAATATGCTTCACAGATGCAGATAGACTAGGTTTTGTTGAATAGAATTTAAGGTGGTTCAATTGATTTGAGTGTTGAAATTCTTTGGTCTTATTAGGATGCATTGTATTCTTTTTGACCCCCACCTCAACCTTACCTTAAGATCTAACTTTTTTTTTCTCTCAAGTAACCCAAGCAACAGTCAATCTTACATCAACTTGCTTAAAGAACCATCTAGAGGGCTTATACCTTGTCAATATCTTCACATCCAAACTCCCCCACCCCACTTGCTCGTCTGAGAGACTTACCAGTTCACTGTGTCGAAATACATTGGGCTCTTTGATGCATCATTGTTGTCAGCGCTAACCAAATCACTGCTGCGCATGAAAAGCCATCCCCCACGGGTCTCCAAAACTTGACAGCCTCTACCTTTTCTCACACTCGTATTTCTCCACAGAGGTGCAAACACAGATGCATGTTTAACACTGTTTTTGTGCTCCTAACCACGCTTTCATTTTCCACTTCCTTAACAAAGGAAATTTCATTCTTGAGCACTGAGCCCTTTACTTGCAACAAGTATTGGATTGAAATGTGTCTTAGAGGTGAAAATTGTCTTACGTTCTTTTTTTTTTCTCCATTCTGACAATTTGAAATGCCCCAAAAGCTTCTTAAAAACAATACAACCATTTTCCCGACCCATCTCTCCACATCAGACTTGCTACGATACTTGGGCGCCATTTTTGCTTTTACTCCACAGAAGAAAACTGATCCCAGGGGGTCCTCTAACCCTATTTCCCCTCATTGTTGTTTTACTCTTGTCTACGCTTTTAACCCCTGGAGCTTAGGAAAAGATGAAGTGACACTAGCCTGAGTAAGTTGAATCGTATGGTAATGGCACTGAGAAAAAAGCAGCTAACGAGACACAGAGGAAGCAGGATAGCCTCTCCGACTGCGTGGCCGGGCATTTATCATCTTAAATACATGCTCAAGCAACAGGGGCATCGGGGGTGGAAGGGACAGAGCGTAGTGCCCTCTGTTGAGAGCCACACAGTACTGCGTGGAAGATGGAGATTAGGCTACAAGCTTTTCTACACACAGCCAGCGTTGTGTGAGGATGGATTTAAAATGTAAGGCTTAAGTCAACATCTTAAATTGTGTACACTGAGATGCTATTTGGTTGTAGATCTATGTAATTGAAACACGTACAGGAAATGGTCTGTTGCAAAGAGATGATGATGAACACTGCTATGGGATATTTAGCATTATGATTAAAAGAATGTGAAAAGTAAGATCTTTTTGTGTGGTGAATTTATTACCATATGGATGAACAGTTTTGGAAATGTTTGTTATTATTGCAATTAGCCCCAGCATGCAGTTCTTTGTGTGTGTTTTTGTATCATGTACGCAGCTGTTGTTGCCAAGACAAATGACAACTGTACCCATGAAGGGAAAAGAAAGTTTTCCTTCATGTATATTTAATATTTGTAAAAAGACTTCATTGAGGATTTGCTTAACATTTAGAGGAGGTTATACTACATAACTAACCAACCGCCTATTGTGATTTGTTGATTGCGATCATTCAAAATGAAACTTTCAATTAGAATCCTTAAATTTGATTAGTGGTCTCAAACAATTTGTGGTTTATTTTTTATTTTTTTAAGGGCCAATCTCATGCAAAATCAAGTTTTCAGAGCTTCCTACCTTCTAAGAATGATGTGTGGACCTTGTATATGTCCCTTAACTGGTTTTTATATTGATTCTACGTTTTTTTTTTTTTACAAATTGCAGCGTATTTTTGCCACCCTCCCACGTGACAAGAAACTACAGCCTGCTCCAATGATGAGGCAGCCAGCTACACCTATGACACGTTTGACGTAGCAGAAAGCACTTCGCACCGCCCCCCACCCGCTCCCCTCTGTGTATTGTTCTACACTGCAGTGTACACGATATAATTAGTTTTCTACTAGCGTTTATCAATACTTTACCAATCAGTAATGTTTAGTCGATGCTGACGCGATGCTTCCGCTTCGTGCACCTCCAAGTCCTCGTCCAATTCCGGGTCCAACACATAAGGCTGAACGCGCTGTATCGCCATGATGAATTAAAGTTTATTCCTACTGCTATCAGACCGCTAAATGGGTTGTGTGGCTGCAAGGCTGCTGTACACTTATGCCTGTCTCCCCTCCCTCCCTGAGATGGGGCCTACATCACGTTTGCAGGGTGGAGCCTGTGCTTTCTCAGGACCGGTGAGGGGATGAGCAATAGCCGGCCTTTCATAGTACCTGGTCTGTGACTTCATCCAAGAAATCAGTAAAATTTCGTAACTGTTGTGTAATGGATGTTCCAAAACCCAAATTGTGCTTGTATATGTGCATAAGATACAATGTGAAAAAAGTTATTTTGCATGAGATGGGCCCTATAAATATTGTGATACCGTATTGTCAAGTCTCATAATATCTTCGTGGCCTGAATCATAAGCTCCTTTGTTTTTTAGATGCTGTAACAAGATAAACCTCTTAACCAAAGGAAACTACATAGACCATGATCCTTTGCTCCATTTCAGTGCAGACAGCATGAACAACAAACTGTTAATAAGCACATTGTTCTTTGGATTATGACAGTAATGATACCCACACAAGTCTTTTGAAGGGATTTTCAAACAAGAAAGCAGCCTTTCTGCAATTGTGTTAAAGTCTCTAAAATACTACGATAAATAGAGTACTGTGAGATGTTCATTGTGATAATATAGTTTCATAAGTTTTGGATATTGTTACGTCCTGATTACCAAGCGTTTGCAAGTATATGTTAAAAATTAAATTAGAACTTTTAACAGTAAATTAAAAGTAAAAGTGCAAATTGAACCACTTTACACTTTTTATTTACCCTTGCGTTCCCTTCATATTTGTCATTCTGCAGTCTTCTTCTTAAGCTGTAACATCTACTTTGTCGCAACCCAAGAAAACCTTAATAAAAGCAAATAAAAGCAAATGGCTATTAAAACGTGGAGAGAATGAAGAGACAGCATAAGCCCTGGCTGTGATAAAGACGCTGCAGAGGGAGACAGATTGTATTTATGGAGAACTAGAGCTGCATTGTCGTATTCAGCACTAAAGCCTTGTTTGTTTGCGGCTCCATTCTCAATCCAGACTGTGTGTAGCAGATAATTGATTTGGCTGTAATTGTACACCATAAGCGTAAAGCACGTAATCACTGCAGTCACTTCCTCTGGGGCCGCACAGTATAGACCGCCTCCCACGAGTCCAAGGAAGTAATGGAAATAAAAGATGAATGATGCGTGGGTAGAGTAGCCAAGTGTTACTTCAGAATGATATTGCTCTAGTAAAAGTACAAAGTAGTGGTGCAAGAAATTATTCAAGTACAAGTAAAGTATTTGGGAAATCTGCTACGTATGTAAGAGTAACTTAAAGGTGCATTTTGTAACTTTTCTGGTGGAGGGTCTGTCAATTTTTTTACTCCATGGCGATGTTACTGCTTTGTCTGAGATGTTTCACAGTATGGCATTCAACCTTTCTATCATCATGGAGACTAAACCAAGCCAAGTTACATAGTCAGATCTGTGGAGAGGCAACTCCACTCAGTCAGAATGTTTGTTTTTCTAGTTATTTTTGAGCTATAAACCCACCTGTAATCGAGTGAATGTAAGCTAGAGCTGTTTATTGTCACACTATGGAACGTTCCAAGCAGAGCAATGACGTTTCCATAGAAACAAGAAGGTGACAGACCCCCTATCAAAAAGTTACACAGTGCACCTTTAAAGTGTGTTGGGACATAACAACTGATTTATAATTTGAAGGTAATGTAAATTCAGTCATGCACACAATCTAGTCTTTTCAAAGGATGGACATAAAAATGAGAAAAACTACATTACAGCTGGAGAAGCGGTTGAGTAAATGCTGAAATAATTTCAGTCAGTCAACATAAAGCTTTTGTCACTTTTTTGACTTGCTCACAGTGGGAAGAGTCACCAAATTGTTTACTCATATAGGTATAATTTCTTCCAAAAGTTACTCAAATGAATGTAACTGAGTAAATTTAAATGAGTTCTACACACCTCTGGAATTAATTTGAAAACAATAAACATTATGGGTGTTGTGGAGCAAAAGAATGAAATTGTAACATCCCTTTTAGCTGGTGTCCAAACCCAAAGTGTATCCCATGGCTGTGTGGGATGTTTGCTCTCAGCGGTTTACTTCCCTGCTCTCTTTTGATGTTTATCTGTGATTAAAATAAAAATCTATATCAAAGAGCAGAGCCAAGGCTTCCATTTTCTGCAGTGCACCACACGAATGCATAAATCAACAACTATAGCCTTTGTAAGATGGGTTTTGGTTTTCTTTAATGTTTGCCTGATGACATGTCCATAAGCATACATGGTTTTGCATTTTAAGTCCCAAACCATTTTACCATGCATTTATTAAAGATGCACTATGTTTTAATTAACTTTTCCAGTGGAGTGGTTATTTATTTACCTGAAATGTTTCACAGGATAGGATTACACTTACCTATGTGTTTAATAAATTATGTTTTTATTGCTTAAAAATCTTTACGCAATACATTCTTGTGTCATTTTTAAAAGAGTTCATCCAAAAATACCTGGAAGATTACATATGGACAAAACACAAATTTCACTTACATGAAAAATATTGTGACTCTCTGTTCATGGTTTATCATCATTAGAACCTTTTACAACTTGTAAGGAGCAAAGCATAGTTACTTCTGTGTCTGGGTCAGTATAAATGCTTCAATGCATATTGAATATTCCATTATCATTGTTTTAAACACCTCATGAAACCAGTTTGCATTTTTCAGGACAATGTATGGATGCATGTTCTCCCCAATGAATACTTGCTATATGCTGTTAGTGGCAGAAAATACCTTCCAATTAAGAGGGCTTTTACAGGCTTCGACAAATCCCCTTTTTGATATTAGCACAAAACTGTCCCTGAAGTATAGAGTAAGACAGATTGCTGATAGAAGATTTAAGAAGTGGGCATCTGCATTTTTTTTTTTTTTTTTAAGTTTTAGTTCTTTTTTTCAAGGTTTTGTGAATGTTAGAACATACATCAGTGTTTTTGGTTTCCTATTAACAAAATATTCAAGTTTTTAGTTGCTAAATTTTAGTCCCAGCTCACTATGAGTCAGGTTTCCAAGTTGAAATTTGGGTGTTAAATAACTTGTTATTGTGTGTTTGTTACGCCTTTGCCTTTTAGTATTCCCCTAGTCTGGCTCATACTCAACCTACTTCCTGAGCCCTGTGGCTACTTTTTCTTTTTAAATCTCTCATCATTAAAATAGTTTTGCACAAAGTTCAGTATAGTTTGTCTCTGTTTTGTCTTGCACAAACAAGCTTTTTACAAAAATACCAGCTTGCTTTCACCTCCACAACACACACTAAAGTTTCTGTGCTTTATTAGAAAATCCACTGTGTTATTTAGAACAAAATGGTCTCTTTTCCACATGATCTGGGATTGGTCTTGAACCCGCTTTTATATTTGCACTTATCTTTAAGCTCACTTTTTGAGAGGATCCTTAAATCTGCACTTTGAAGTGGGCTGGTGTGTGATGTGTGCACTCATAAGGAGAGTGGAGCCAGTCTGGCCAGAATATTTTCAGGCAAAAGCTTGGATCTCCCTCTTACTCCCACTCATTTCCTCCGTATGCTCGGCTTGGACCTGCTCCAGACACGTTTTAATTGTGCCACAACCACACAATCGAGCACTGTCTAGTGTAGTGCTATTTTTAGGTTTTAACTAAGACTAATAAAAGATCTAAAACACAGAACCCCAGACTCATGATTTGTCACTTTGACTGTGATAAATACAGTATTGTTTGTTAGTCTGTTCTTTGTTATGATTTATTTATCTTCTTACTAAAACCTAAGAAACTATACATGGCATAAACCAACAAATACTGTGTTATTATTTAAATGAGCAGAAATGACTCGGGACTGATGAACAGGTCAGGATTTCTGTGATTAGGTTATGTCCAGCTGTTCTGCCTTTTGTTGTGATGACTGTAAAGGGGCAGGTGGAAATTGGCAGCACAACCTTTCAACCAGCATTGTATGTTTTTTTATTACAGTATATTCTTTAAGATCATTATTGCAGACCAAAGATGGTACACTATTAGACAGCAGTAACCTAGACAGCATTTAGTGGTGATATGTGAGAATACAACAGGATCAGGTCTAATTACAAATAGTAGCATTAAAATGTCCAAATAATGATCAGGTTTAACATTTACGGATCATAAATTTTGATTTTTCTTGTAAAAACAGTGAATCTCCCACACAGTTATATATATAAGCCCCTGCCCTCCATCTAAAATAATGGCATTCAATTCTGCAAGATGATCACAACCTATTGCAGTCAGTTTTCATTCAATTCTTACACTATGGTCCCCGCCCCTTGAATCTGAAGTGCAAATTGTATCCCTAAGTTGTTATGCATAATCCTGGTTACCGACAGAGGTATTATATCATGTTTTGTCTGCGTTATAAGAAATATGTACGCAGACCAAGCACAGGGCAAATCCAATGAGTTCAGGGGGTTTTGCATTCATTGTTTTTTCTGCTTTGTTTGCATCTCTA
>NW_026571133.1:31363853-31513853 GCF_026225935.1 Boleophthalmus pectinirostris
AGTCTTACCCACTCCCCAAAGCACCTGAAGCAAATCTATTATTACGCCAGACTGTCAATGTAAATGTCTGTGTTAATGAATAATTTCAGAAGTAAAAACTAACCTTGTACCGCATGAATCGTTGCACATTGAGGGACTATTTTCTCGGTAGAGCAACGGAATTTTACTCTGCTCCAGTAGTTGTGATGATATGATCGTGGCCATATCTGGAACAGGCTTCTTCCTGTGCTCTATGTGTCACTATGGCAGCTGCAGGTAAACAAACTATTACAGTTGGTGCCAGTTGATATCAGTCCGCCACTGCTGAGCTTTCTATCAGGAAGTACAATTCACTGCTGCTGCTCAGACATAAATCCTTCAAATGCAAGGTTAGTTTTACTTCTAAAATTATTCTATCAACACAGACATTTACATTGACAGTCTGGTGTAATAATAGATTTGCCTCGGGTGCACTGTGGAGTGGGTAAGACTGTTTTTAGTGGCATGCTAACTATGGCCATTGACTTGCGCTAGCCTAGCACCAGCGACCTCTGCAAATACAAGGACTGGATGGATTATTTCAAAAAATGTCTCCACACATCTACAGCACTCTGGCTCACTAGGAAATGAGGCCCTATGTCCAAAATTCCGAAGCGTCCCTTTAACATTGTAATTATTTATATCCATAACATTTTTTAAAACTCCGCAACTTTAATAATTGTCATGACATAATCGCTATTCGCAACTATTATGGCCATGATCATTGTGCCACCAAATTTCAGCATTGTACCATTGTTAGCCTGCAGTAACATTAATGGTAACACATTTCATGCAGTTGAAGGATCAGTTTGTGCAGGTTTTTGAGCGTCCAGACACAGTGAGAACATGCAAACAACACATAAAAAGCACCTCACCATCTAGGAACTGTATGAGATTGCATACTTGCTGAGAGAGAAGAATACTAACCACTGTGCCACTCTGATATTTTGTTTTGTTTATATTCCATGGATATCACGGCTCAAAAAATGGTGCCACATGACCATCTCCATAGTTGAAGGTTTTGGAGGACTTTGGGCCATGATACAGTTGAATGTTTTTGACCTTGTGGTGGACAGTCCTGTATAATTCAGTGTCCCCTCTCCTGGCCCACGACACAGAGGAGATGCATGTAAATGATAGGGCCCTTGTCATTCATCACTGTCGCCACTTTGACACCGGGGAGGAAATAACAGCCCAGCCAGACTGTGTCACTTCCTGTGTGCAGCTACTTTGTCTTTGTTTAGCCCAGTTTAGGTGGCGAGGCGAATTCCAAATGCCCTGCCACACGCCCACCTACAGCACCTGCCTCCATGGCTTTCATTAAAGGCCCAGTACCCGTTTTTTCCTATGTATGTGAGCAAAATATGACTTGTATGTCCCAGTACAGAAATATTATACAAGCAGGTCTTAAGGTCAACACAGTTTGCATCTGATTATAGTGTGTTTTATTGTCCGATAATCAGGAAGTGTGCATTAGCAGGCTAGTTGTTAAACTCATCACTGGGAATAATCAGGAATGCATCAGGTAAGTGAGGATTCATTTTAGACCTCTGCAAACCGATTAAATAGACTAGTCAACCAGATACAGCACCTTGGATTGGATTGGAGTTTGTGTGAACAGAAATTGTACAATGGTTCCTGTGTTTACCATAACTTAAATTTGTGGGTATTGGCTCTGGTCCGGTAGTTTAGCTGCATTTATTGGACACGGGCAAATTCAAGACAGCCAAGGAGTCAAAGGTCAATAAAGGGTCAATATAGCAGATATTACTTCCTGAGCTAGTATATTGTGGGTTCAAATTTATGTCTGCGGACTCCATCATCCATTTTATAATTCACCAGTTCCAATTGATCTATTATGTATAAGTATCTGAAATCTCAGTGAAATGTTCAATTCGCAAGAACTTTGTATAGGATCTCTTTAAAACAGACCTATTGTGCAAAATCGGCTATTTAGACCTTTTAAACATGTTATAGTCGTTTCCCTTTTGCATTTAGTCTCCAGAAATCTTTATCCTACTGTACTCAAGATGTCATTGCTCCCTCATTTTCACTGCCATTGCTATACACCCACTGCTCTGTACTTACTGTGCTCTTCAGTTTTATTTTCTTAATCCGTGATGCACATTTGGCAGTATCGCATAGTCATTTTGGTACAAAAGAAGCCTGCATGGCCATTTGTTGTGATGACGTTTATGGTGACATCAGCAGACTTGTTTTTTATTAATTCCATCCATGCATCCATTTTTTCCGCTTATCCGGGGCCGGGTCACGGGGGCAGCAGTCTAAGCAGGGACTCCCAGACTTCCTTCACCACAGACACGTCCTCCAGCTCCTCCTTTTTTATTAATTTGTTCAGCAATTTAATATGTCCAAATGTATAACGATATAGAAGATTCAAGCACTTTTTTAAGCGAATGTTTTCATCCATGAAGAGCACTCATTGTTCACATTTTTGGATCCAGTAAAGCACACACGGCCTTACCGGTCCTCTACTCTGTCTTATTTACAAGAGTCACCAGGAAACATATTCTTATTCAAGGAACATAAGAACCATATCGAGCGAAAGTAAACTATAGCAAACCCATTGGAATCATAACGCTGTGTGAATAGTCAATTGTAACACTGTATCACTGTTATCACAGTTCTCTATAGTGGTTTTGAAGCTGTCAAGTGAGCACGCCATATTATTGGTTTCCATTTTATATAAATATGCTACAGTGTCTAGACAGTGTCCTATAAATCCATGCCCCAGAGCTATCACAACAAGTTTAGAAAAGGGAGTGATGTGTAAAGACAAAAGGGCACAGAGTTTTCATGACTGGCTCTTGATGTGCACAAATGGCCGCTCTCATGCTGACTCATGTCCTCATTCAAGCGAGCACCACCATCACTCTTTTCTGACAGCTGTCCAAAAAATGAACTAGTGCTGGGTTGCCCACTTGTCCGGTCTCCACGTCATATTTCTTTCATATCATGATTCATATTTGAGCCAAGGCGAGGGGGCCGTACCTTTGAGTGAAGCTGTTCTCCTTCCTGCGACAGTGAAGGGTGACGATCCGGTGGCCCTCACTCCGGACATCCTGGCTCACAGTCCACAGAACCGGGTTACTGGCTCTTGCCCCCAAAAACGCCACGCCATCCTTCAGTCTCACTCTAAAAGATAAAAAAAAAAACATTAGAAAAACACATAAGAGAAGGTCGTAAGAAAGACATCGGGTTAGAGGAAACTCTGCGAGGTCGTACATTTAGTGTCATTGTGTCAGTGGCAATTTCAGCTGCTTCTCTGGTGCACAAAGCCTGGCAAAACGAATCAAATTAGATGGTCCTTTAAACCGTTTCACTCAAAAGGTCAGGAAACAAAAAGCTTCAAACATCAGTCTCAGAAGGCAGTAGACTGGATACTCCAAGTTATACTCCAGATAGGCACAAGCAGAAATCCATTTACTAATTGTTTTAATGCGAATTAAGAGGAGATGAATTAGGATGAAAAAGACTGAGCCGATTCACTGCACCAAGGATTTACTTTTTAAATGGCTGTCACAATTACAATAACCTAATTATGGTTATTTCAGCTTGGCGTGATCATTTAGCATAATCACTCAAACGATTTCCCTTCAACCAGGTGAATTATTTATTGTGTAATAGAGACAGAGACAATGTCATTTTGGGTTCTTTGTTTTCCAATTTCGCGCATGAGCAAATGTGTCTTCTGGTGTCAACATGGGTTTTGTCTTAAGCCTAACCATAAACTTCAGGACTCTCAGTTTGAAACTTTAGCCTGCGGCGATAGCAAATAAAAATCTCAGCACTACTGACAGTTTTTGTCACAAATATTTTGAGCAAAAACAGCAGCACTGATTCATACCTGTATATTTAGACACCCAGCAGGATGCAATTTGTAGTTCTCTTTAAATGGGATTCAAGGAGTGTTGAAAAGTACATTTGACGCAATGCTGTAATTTCAGTGTTTTTCAGCATAATTGTATTTTTCCTTACAAAAAAATAAAACCCACAATTTAGAGAATATAGAGCAAGCTCTTACTACCTGCTGTGTGTTTTTTTTATTTTATTTACCATTTTAGTTTGGTTGGCAGTTGCCAAGACATTTAAAATTTGTGCAAAGGTGGTTTGAGATGGCATTTTATAACGGACCCAGGAATAATTTTATTAAAGAGGAGGTTGTGCAAAATAGACTTCCCTCATCAGAAACATGCCTGAAAGGGTTTTATACATCATCCATGTATATTTGAGTAATCTAGTGATCTCTCCTGGACCCTATTTGCACCCTTCTTACAGCCTACATTACCTATGCTCTTGCATGACAATTTCCCACTGATTGTGTTGTGAAAGCACTTTGAAAGGGGTGGGCATCAAAAACGAAACTGAAACTTATTAATAGGGTAAAATGAAGCAACTAACTACCACTACAACACAGCACAAGGTGGAATGGAGCATTTTGAGCTTGACAGAGATTGACAGATAGACTAATGATGCAGTGTAACTCAAATGTGTGAATGAACTGATGAAACAAAACACAACTTCAGGTATGTTTTTGACGAGGGAGGTAACAACATTCCAACATGGTTTAAAACTCAATTTTGTGTAATACAAAAATAAAAATTATAAAATTAAATTAAAAACAAAGTAGTCTAAAGTTTTTTTCACTACTAAACTCACATTTAATCAGATCAAGCCAACCAAGCACTATTAGTATCACTGCGATGACACTAAATTATCAGTAGTTCCACACATGTACCAAAACATTCCTTGATATGCTGCTGGATGCTTCAGTTTTGCAGTATACATGCCAAATTGCATGCTAGCACAGTGCCCAGTCCCTCTCGAGCCCACTTGGTCACAGCCGGTGGAGAGCGGTTCAATCACAGCAAAAGCATGACCCCTTTCTCTGCTGTTGTCCTCCTGCTCCGTCGTGCGAAATTACTATGAAGTACATCCACCGCTTTCCGGAGTTTCTCTTTTACAACATGACAAATTGCTCTTGTTCAAAGCCACTGGCACGAACGGCAGATTTTGATGGCCAGGGAAGAAAGATGGCAGGGGGGAGTAAGTGAAGCTATAAGGTACATTTCTATCCTGGGACTTTTTTCTATACATCTGAATAATTGAAAAAAAAAGTCTGTATAGTAGCACGGTGATATACATGTACAGGATGAAGGGAATATTCACGGTTGGATAATGACAAATCAGACAGCAGCCCTCTGAAGTGTACGTTCATTACATCGCCCATGTTCAACCACTGGCTTTTGATCTTGTACCATTCGCAGGAACAGCAATAACTATGTACTGCTGGCTAACTAGATAACATTTAGACAGTCTGTAGACTGTAAATTTGTACTCAAGTAAGAGTATCCTCATTTTAAGGAAAAGTAATATTTTGAGAAACTACAACTTGAGTTTAGATGGGAAATGTATTTCATATTCATGAGCTAAGGTAATCATAGTGGAAAGAGTAACCGACCTACTATTACACATTAAAATATATTACTCATGCTGGCGTCATGAAGGCCCCTCAATCTGTGTATCATTCGTTCATTTGTTTTTCAATATAAAACCAAAAATAAGAGAACGAAAAAACAACTATTTGCTTCATTATTTGTCTCCAAAACCAAAATGAAAAAAATGGATAGCAATTAGTTTTGTTTTTTTTTCATTTTTTGATTTAGTGTTTAAATCAATAATGGAAAAATGTTTTAAAAAGTATAATGGCCGTTTCCTATGACTTAAACTGCGATGCTGGACTGAAACAAGTCTAAACCGGTCTCAGTCCTAGTCTCAGTCCTAGTCTCAGTCCTAGTCTCAGTCCTAGTCTCAGTCCTAGTCTCAGTCCTAGTCTCAGTCCTAGTCTCAGTCCTAGTCTCACGGAAACGGGAAACGGCCGTTTCCGTGACTTAAGCAAAATGACATAATTGAAAAATGACAAAAAGGAATCGTTATCCGTTTTTTCATTTTGGTTGTGGAGAGAAATAATGAAGAAAACTGTTGTTTTTTCGTTTTCTTATTTTTGGTTTTATATTGAAAAACGAATGAACGAATGATACACTGAGTCCCCTCCTATATGAATAGCCACAGATCATGCTAGCGAGTAGCAGATTTTTTTCCATTTGTACCAAAATGACTGATTAAAAAAATATAATTGGAGAATGAAGTAAGTAGAGTGCATAGCGTCTTGAAAATAAGCAATTCAAGATTGCTCAAACATGCTCCACTCCAAATACAACTGTGTGGGGAAACAACTATTACATGGTTAAAAGCTTTAATGAAGATTTTGCCTAACAGGTCTGCTTTAAAATAAGCAAATAAATGAAGGTAAATGTAACAGAGTAATAGACACTTCTGCATTTAGACACCAAACACAAAAACTGGGAGAAGTTAAGTGACTACTCTTCTACCATTCTTCATCCATGGATTACATAACTACATCAACTTTTTTCATTTCTGTTTTCAAATTAAAACTTGAAGCAATTATTAGGAAGTGCACACCTACAGGTCAGTATCAGACACTAATTGGCCTCTTTGTTCTGAAAGTTTTGATTTACCCTGGCAAAAACATTTGGGAGGTACTTTTGAATAGGAAATAATGAGCAATGTTGGTGTAGTGAAAACCGTTAAATGCTTCCAGCTATACAGCAACCATGTTTAAATGTTTAATGTTATTGGGTTTGTTTGTATTTTTGGATAATTTTACCAACAATGTACATTCTTCTACAAACAGTACATAATTGTTTCGTGGTTTGTCAGTTCATGGTTCAATATTTTTTTATAATGTAGTGCATTGACAATTATCCATTTAAAAAATCCTTCCCTGTAGGGTAGGATGATGCATAACCTTAGCGCTTTTTGTAAAACTGAAAAAGCAGGTCCTTAAAAGAAGACAAAAGAAAGCAAAATATTTTACTGGAGACCTGTTTAGCCCGGATGTGCAGCCATTTTTGCTACATTCAGTCATCCAAGTATATGACTACACACCAGTGTTCACTGTATGCATCACTACCACACAGCCATGTTTGAAAAGAGCACCTACTTCACTGCTTCTTGAAATAAAAATCCTTCAAGACTGAAATGGTGTCTTTTCTGTTAAACAATATAGCCTTAAAGAAAACACATATGCTCAATTTCAAAAGTCAATCTAATGTCTAGTTTCAGTAATGAGCTTTCTTTGTTTACAAACAGCTGTATTGCAACATTTCATTATATTTCGCTTTTATTGAACATAGCTATAATATGGGTTGTGAAATTACTATGTCAGTCTGGAGTTAAGAAGGAAGGCAGTAAAAGCAGCAGCTGAACATGCACTGAATACTGAAGTAGAAACGGACACCTAGTCTTTTATTCCTTTCTCAAAGCAATCTTGTCATACATTTTTTCTATTGATTTTGCTTTATGTTAACTAACCCCTTCTCTGTAGATTATGACATGACATGAGCAGTAAAGAGAAAGAATACTTTGAAAATGTACATAGTTAGATGGTTCAATAAGAGTACTGCATTACAAATACTTTAAATACTTTTACATTGAGTTGCATTTAAATTATAGTATAACAACGTGACACAGGATTATAAACCACTTTATGTTTGCTGCACAGTTATGCTATGCTTTTTCTGTCACTAATTGGAGAAGGAAAAATCACACATGCACTCACCACAAGAGCTCTTTTTTTCCATGTTTTTTCTCACTAATTCCTTGCAGTTTGAAGTCTAAATTGTGTGATGAAGTACTGCAATATATGCCTTTGATTTTAGGAAAGCGTATACTGAATACCACTAAATGAAAAAGTGACTGTATTGGAAAATTAGTCACAGTTTCAATATGTATTTTTGGTACATGCATTCAGTTCTACTTCCCAACACTGCAACACATGTATTCCAACAGATCTAGGTAAACTGGCATCTGGGAGAATTGAAAGACAACTAAAATTTTAAGGTCCTACATTACACAAAATGGATTGTGAGCTTTAAGATATGTTAAAATGTTTTTACCTCCTCAAAAACATACCCAGAGTTGTGGTTTGTTTCATTCAAACATGTTTGAGTAATCCTGTATTATTAGTCTGTCTACATCTCCAAATATTAAAATGCTTTGTTAGACCCTGAGATGTCATGAAGCAGTAGTTTAGTTAACAGCTACTTTTTATCTTTTGTTAAGAGCTGAAATCATCCAAATGATTCTAGTGAAGGTGTGTAGTGCAGTGCAGCACTTCCTGTATTACCATATGACATCACAAGGTGGAACAGGGAACAGAACTCAGCCTAAATATGCAGGGTTTGTGTGTTAAACTTTTGTGAATTAAACAAAACAGAACTCCAGGTATATTTTCGCTGAGGAAACATTATAACACAGACCAGAAAACAGTGTAATATGGGATTGCCTGTTTTAATTTCCATTTCAACTCATCAGAGCAGAGAGCCACTACAGTTTTCAGCTATGAGACTCCAAATGGTTTAATTACAATTTAAAATGCTGCATATTAACGGCCGCCTTCTTTTTGAGCAGTAAGTCGTGAAACATGTTAATTTAATGCCATGGTGAATGTGTGTGGGGCTCTCTAATGTGGATAAATGCGCTGTAATGCAAGTATGAATGGGAGATTTTTGTCCATTACCAGCACAGCATTTGCACGATAACAATATATTTTGTGTTTGCTGTGTTGACTCATAACCACTCTATTCCAGTGATGGGTCATGACCTAAAAGTGTCTATAAATGAGCTGAATACATAACAGGAATAATAGATTTTATAACACAATGGTCAAGGGTACAAAAACAGAATCAAACAGATGTGACAGTATTTTATTCATTGTTGAATGGAGCATACATTGGTAGAAAGTAGAGTGCTAAAATATCAAAATATCATGATACTAAATTTGGTGACCGTGGACTGCTGTATCAATATATTGCTAGGAGTATTTTTTGGTATGGTTTACTAAATTATTTACTGACAGTGTGAAGGAAACATTTGACATATTCACTCTTTTAATGGTTACAACTGGTTTATTTCATATTGACTTTGCACAGATGATGGTTTAACAAATACTGTTGTGTATTTGGCTCTTAATAATAAAAGCAATACTCATGTGCAATATATCGATTATCGCATATATCGCCATATCGTGCTATCATATTGTGAGCTATATGTCGAATATCATACTGAATCGTGGGGGACCCTGCGATGCCCACCTCTAGCAGAAAGTAAGAGGGGCTATGTTGCCAGGCTAATACACTGGCCTTGACTTTATGAGGTTAAAAAAGATAAAAAAGATAAAATTTGCATCACCATCTCTGAACTCTGGATGTCACAACATGCAGACACATTCAAAACACATAGAATATCTAAGCTGAATGCATTCTTAGATGTTTATTTGTTGACATGGTCCTCCTGAGGGGAACCATCTTGTTTTTCACAGGTCCTGGGACTCTGCGGTCTAGACAGGGCTTTATAACTTCGACAATGCGCTGAAACAATGTGTCAGGGAGGCATGCACTATACATCAGGTTTAATTAATAACTGATGAGCCAAGAGTGTGACAAGACCAAAACAAAGCAATGGGAGACGACTGGGTATCTGTCAAACTGAACGACTGTTTTATCAAGCAGATGCTGCAGTCAAGACAACACAGCAGGATGCCACGTTTAATCTGAGAAGTAACTCGCTTGAACTCAATAGGAATAAATATTTTGTGCAAAGGAATACAATGTCACAATATATGCTTTCCAGTCACATTATGAGTATAATGGATTTTATAGGGAAATGTCTCTCCTGGGACCAAGACAGTGCTGGTGTTGAAAAGATATACAAGTAAAGAGGTTAATGGTTTGGCTGCTGTAGTTGCACGGTGGCCAATATTTCTTGAAGGTCTGTGCAGTGGATCAGATTTTTATCAGACTGAGTTCCAATAGTTTTAAATTGTGAATGATCAGCTAGTGTTTTAATTATTTTTTCCTGGCCAGATGACGCTGAGATGGTAACAATCACATATGGGCAACGCCTTAAACCACTGCACTGCCAGTGACCACAGCTTGTTGTCTTTTAATTGACAGATTTAAAGCAAGACATGTCCAGGCCACAAATTAAACTTTGTAATAATAAATTTAACTTTTGTGTTAATTAACGTAGCTGATTAGAAATCTACCTCATTTATGTTTATTAAGTTATATTGTTTTAATGCAGTGGCACACTGTGCATTTCACACCTAGACCTTACGTAGTAGCACAGAGACGTGAGGAGCGAGAGGGGGTGCGCGGAGATTCTGTGTATGGAGAAGAAGTGAGGAGTGGGGGGAGGGAGAGAAGAAGTGAGAAGTGAGGTGCACGTGGAGACTCCATGCAAAGACCGTACTTTTGCGAGGATTCGGAGGGACGTGGTCAAGGCGGGGGCCACTTGTTGTCAAGGCGGCCGCTGATGGTGAAGGATGAGCCTGGGTGTTTTAAAGGAGAGGTCTAGAGCCAATCCTCTCTCAAGAAAAGACTTCGAGACTAAAAGAAACATTGGTTTGGAGCAGAGTTAAAAGGAAGAAATGAGGCATATGTGTGTATTTAATAGCAATGGTTGAAAGTCTGTATTTATTATGTTCAGGAAAGTAAAATTGAAAGACATTGTTATTTGTTTTAGTAAGACAAAATAATGGGAATATAGCAGCAAGCAACAATGAACAATGACGAACCAGGCCCATCCCTGGTGAGCTTCAGACATCGGGCAGCTCAGGTGGTACAGCTGATATATGTAAATTCACTCACCCAACAGAACATTATGTTGACAAAATTGTTTCTTTTTTTATAGCAAATACTGCATATTTCATTTATATTTCATATGTTTTCAAATTAAATATTAGTTTTGTATGGAGTAAGAACGCTTTCAAAAATATCCATGCGCATAGAATAGAAATCTGTGCATATTTGGGAAATCTGTGCATATTTGGCCGTAGTTGTGCATAAAATAAGTATTTGTAAACTCTCAAATGAGTCCAGTCTTATATAAAATAGATTGTGTGTATTTTATCCATCAGAATACGAACTGAAAAGTTACAACGTCAAGAATTACAATTACAAAATGAAAATTTACGATTACGCTTTCATCAGTACGAATACAAACTCACAGACGGGACTTTACTGTCAAAAATACGTCATCACTTCACAGATATTATTTATCGAGCAGAAGAAACATCGATCGAGATCAAGACTGCGCATGCTTATGTTTGTAGCAGAGGGTAAAAACAGAGTAATAGCACAAGAAGCTACAACAGCAGATCAACAAGTGGGTTAATTAAAATCTATTGTAAAAATGTCTTGTCTTGCCATATTGACTTCACGCTGCAGTGTAATAGTAGAAATACCTCCTCTCAACGTGACATTGCACCTATATCTTAGTAGATAACAGTGGTAGCCAGTTGGCTAACATCAGACGTAACATTATCCCAGGGCTAATGAGCAAATATCGGCCTTTTCTGCATGTTTAGATTAAAACATTCACGGCTACAGCCACAGCAAGCATCAGTCAGTCTTAAACTTCATCTCAGCTGCATTTCTCTCATGAAATGCGACCAAAAGTTCCTCGGGACGCTGAAATGTCCCAGTTTACACCAAACACTACCAAACTGTCCTGGTTACATACATCACAGCCAATGAAATGTTACACATTACAGTTTAATGCAGCTTCCAGCATCATTGTTTACAGGCAACACCTTGGTACGTATACAGTATTTACTGGTAAGTATAACGTCACTGTGTCGTGGCGTGAATGGATTTGCTAGTTCATTATAACTCATATATAACCCATTCTCTGTAACCAGGGCAGTTTGGTAGTGTTTGGTGTTGCTGAGTACCACCTGATTTCAAGGTTTTTGTAAACCCTGAGACTGTTTCAAGTGACTGCTCTGAGGGACACCAAAAATCTGTGTGTGTTTCACAAAGGTTCAGTGGAAAACCCAGAGGATCTGGAAATTCAAACCCAGGACCAAGTGGAGTCAAAGACAGAGACTTCCAGTCCAATGGAAGTTCAAATCCTGGAGGTACTAAATAAGACCCAGTCTGTGGACACCCCCAAGAGTCCAGAGGAGGCAGAGACACTAGAGACTCCAGAGGATGTAGAGAGTCCAACATCAGAAGGAACTGTACTCAAACAACAAAGTCCTGAGGAGGAAGAGCTCCTTTGAATGGTTGATAAGAGATCAACTAACGACATATCTCCTGAAAATGACCAAACTCCAAAGCAGCTGGACATCAGCTCAGAAGAAGACCTCAGTCCAACTGAGCTACAAATACAAGAGGACCAAACCTAGAGGACAAAGACACTAATGGAGGTCCAGAATCACCTCCAAACTGCAGAGGAGCCAAACCCAGAGGAGGTGCAGCTCGACACGGCAGAGGACAAAATAGTAAAAGAAGAGTGTGAGAAACTACAGACAGAAAGCCCAGCCTCAGCTCCAGAGCCCCCTGCAGCTCCTCAGACCTCACAGACCCTGGGCTCAGTGGAGAGTCTGGTGATCCATGCTCTGGTCAAAAAACTGCGGAAAAAACTGCTCTCCAAAATGAGGTCCCACCACAATGCATTAGTGCAGATTCTGGAAAAGACCAGAGTCCAGGACCAGTTCAAAGTCCCAGCTGAGGTTCATATCAAACCCAAAAACATAAAGAAGCTGAGTAAAGCTGCAGCCAGAGACCTGATCCATGAATACAGCTCTGCCTCCAAGCTCCTGATGATGGCTTTGGGACCAGATCCCACAGACTTCCAGAAAGACGCCATGAAACATCTGAGTTTTCATCTCAGCGCCTTTAGGAACCAGCCCAGAACTGTTCTGACTCGTCTCTTTCCACAGTGGGACAAGCCCAAGAAGAGGTCCAGTTAGATAGTGTCCCTTGTGTCCTTTAAGAGTCACTCGTTTGGTAGAGAGGGGTCAAAGATCATTGGACACTTTTTAAGTTGAGATGTTTCACTTCCATCCAGAGCTCATTCTAAGAGTCAAAACACCGAATGGAAGTTGAAGTGTTTCCATTTCAAACCCTAACCCTAACCGACTCCTTTTCTCCCACGGACCAAACGAGGATCACACCGACTCACAGAGGACAGAGGACCTTTATTCAAATGCATAAAAAAATAATAATAATAAATTCTCCCTCCCTCAAAATATTGTTATTATCTTTCTTTTATGACTTTTTCTCTCTTAAAGCAGCACTGTGTAACATTTCTGTAGAGGGCACAGCGCCTGCATGTATACTTTTTAGCAGTGGTCTCAGCAAGGCCCTGACATTTCATCAAAAACTATAGAACAAATTATTTTATTACCTCAATTATTCACAATATTGTGTTTTTTAGATCTAAAATGCTCTCAAACATGACATAAATATGAAGGATTAATGTTCTAGGGCTTAATTCTTTATATTGCACAATGTCCCTGTGTCTCCATGGGATCTTATTCTAAGTAAAAGCTGCTCAACCTGTACTTCAGACATGTACAAACATGGAATATATGGGATTCTTGTTTTAGTTTATGAGTGGAGATTTCAGTTTTTTCTCAAACGTGAATGTTCTTGGACATGTTTAAAATGTGCACAGTGAACTGAACCTTGGTTTAAAAAAAATCACAAATACACTTGCAAAACTTGAAATAGATGATAAACCGTACACAAAGAAGTGTCTGTTTCACCATCACTTTCTTCATTAACACTTGTTACTTGAACATTATGAAAGGCACAACATAGATAAAGTTATATACAGAATTCATAATACTGTCTACTGTACCTGAAACAGCACTGGCAATAACCCTTCATGTACATTATGTAATGAGGAAAAAATATAGAAAATCATGTGAAAAGTTCCTATTGAAACCCATTTCCAGGTATCAGCAGAGCATGTCTCAAAGACGACAGAGAACGGACTTAGTCATGTTTTTCCTCTATCTGTACTGAATTGTAGAGGCGCACATTAAAACATATTATGGCCTTCAAGGGGACATTAGCTCGGCTGCAACACTTCAACCTCGTTCTCATCCTTCATTCTGGGGTTTGAGACCTCTTTACTGTCATTTTTTTTTTCTCCTACTTAAGCCAAAGAGGCCCGGAGCAGAAAAAAAACTGCTACTTTTAAATCTTATTCAAGATGAATAAAGAGTTAGATACTGCTAAAATTAAAGTTAAACATATAAAACCACATCACATTTAATGGAGTCAAAATCCTGGGAAGTGTGGGACCAGTCAATAGTGCTAGACCTTGACACATGTGTCACAAGTGCTCAGCCAGCTCTCATCTGTTAAAAGGGAGGCTGCCAATTCCACTGTTCTATGGCAAATGCCAGGGAGTCAGGCAGTGAGTCTCATAGTTTGGTCAGAGATCTGTACCAGCGGGTAGCTGGTAGTCATTTTGTATGGCTCTGGCAACTCTGGTCCTGCTCCTCCTTGCATAAAGGATCCCATGTCAGTCTTGTTAAGGGAGTGTGGACACTCCAGAGTGCAGTCTCCTACACTTTGTGTTGTGTTTCTGTTTCCTGGCTCATTCTCTGTGCCCTGAAGACTGTGCTCAAAGACACAAATTACATTCTGGCAACATCACATATTGATGTGCCACCCTGCAGAGATATACTGCCACCAATAATGACACTGACTCTTGTTGAAGGCAAAATGAGTGAAAACTGTTGGATTTGATAAAAAGGGCTAAAATGATCAGCAGCCTATACTGATCAAAACCTGTGTTTTTTGGTCTGCTCCTCTTTTTTTTTTCAACTCCAATAGCTCTAGAAATGCATCAACTACCCAAGCAATATAGCAAAAGGAATGTTTAACTGCGGGAGAGATATCTAGCTGCTGTATTATATTTTTTTCTGTCAAGAGAAGTACAATCAAAAGGTGCGTTTTATTACATCAGTTCTTCATCAGCTGCTCTATAAATGTGCAAATAAAGAAGTGTAAACAATGTCAAATATTCAAAAATTCTTAGCTCTTTTTGGTGCAGCATTTGATGTTACGCCCACACACGAAATGAGCAGAGCCATTGTTGCTTCCATTTGTCATAATCGGCTCACCTGAACGCATAGGCTTTTGAACATTTCTCACGTCCCTCCTTTCTCAAAATAAAAATTAAAGGGAGGAAATATATGACTATGTAGACCAGTACAAATAAATCATGTACTGCCTCCATCCGATATGACAGTGGCAGAGGGAGGGCCCCGGGACACAGCTCACCTTTGCTGCAGAGAAATGAAAGAGAGAACAAATGCTGTGATATCTGAGCACACAGAGTCCTCCTCTCTGGGTCTACCACATCACAGTGACTGGGCCAGAGGCAGATGAGGATGGCCTACAGTCTGCCTGCAATACATATGAGCCAGGCACAATCAGACATAACCCACACACAACTCCAGAGACGTCATTAAGCAGCTCTATTGAAACGCTTCAAACCGGCCACAGAAACAGTCTCTTAGATGACAAATTGGTCTCGTGGAAAGTTAAATAAATCAGAAACGCAGAATGAATCCGTGTTGAGCAGATCTGAGGATTAATCAGGAAAGAGGCAGTTTTGCCGAATTTAATTTAGGGACAGCAGGTGAAATTGAACAAATCATATCAGGCTTGGGTTCAGAGGCTTATAACTCTGCAACTCCTGTAGTTAGACCACAATAGGCACTGTTGACCATGAAAGACTACTCACATACTCATATGAATTTAAGAAAAGTTTATGGGAACATCAATGATTTCAGAATGTATAATTTACAGTTGCATAATTACCTTTTAACACAACTCAATTACTTCAAGTGACACAAGGCAGCGTTCTGGCCTTTATGCTTGCGTGAGTTAAGAGGCACTTGAGAGAGAAGCATCAAAGTGGATTTTTAGCACAGGTTTTGTATAGACGGTTTTATAAGTGAGTTGCATAGATCCTGCATGATGGGGAAAAGAGCAATAGAGAGGACTAATAGTTCTACTTCTAGTTTGTCAAAAATTACTTGATTACTTGAATACGCTATACCAATTTCAATATGACACTGGCTGAGGTTACATGGGCACTCAAAATACGATTATCAGTTGTTTTTTTTTGACTATCTGGTAAACAACAAAATCTTGAATCTATTTCTCTTTCGTTCACATCATGGTCCTTCTGGTTACTCACATCAGCTTTTGTGGTCGTTCATTTAATCTTGAATGTCCAATAATCAGATAATAATCAAGACTTTGGACAGAATGTAATTTTCAACTAGGGATCTGATACTGGTATGAGATATTGGAAAAATCTACTGGATCGAATATTGGTTTAAAAAAAAAAAAAAGGTTCAGCTAACATCATGGGTAAATTCACGTAAGACTATTTACTGATCGGAGTTGGTCCAGAAAGTATCATAATTTTTTACCTTTTATTCTGTTCTGCAGTTGTTTACTACAAATAAATGCTGTTTTCAGTCTCAATTGTGTCAGTTGCTCAGCAGATCAGCTATAATATCAAAATTAATATCAGAAATGAAAAAGGTGGAACGGTGCAGCCCTATTTTCAACATACAATATCTTCTTAAACATTAACACATTAGTTCTGACGTACACCAAGACCATTCTAAAACTAATCAGGAAATCCAACTTTGCTGCGTGCCTTTCATCAGTATTGCTACTAGTTCCAATATCTGTATTGATTTCTATCTGGTGCTGCTAACTCAATCTCCTGCAATGATACACCCGATAGCCAAACGTACCAGAGCTATTCCTGATTGCAGTTTATTTAAAATCCACAACAAAAATAGCTTTATAAATCAGATTCTAACTAAACCACATGAGGTCGGTGACAGCTGAACCGCATTTGGCCAGACCCGGACTGCAGTGGATTTCCCTCTGAGTCAATTACCGGGGGAGCAGTTGTTTGCAGAGTGTGTGGACAGGGCCAGATGCAGAGATAAGGACAGAGCTAATTCAATTAATGAGTTTGGAGCTGTTGTGGTCATTACACGAGCTAGTTAAAAGTGCTGGTGCGTGGAGACAGTGTCAAAGCAGGACAAGATTAACAGTATCAGATGGAGCTCAGCCTTTACACTGTTTTTTCTATAGCTCGCATTCCTCCTTCGCTGTGGCCACTCAAATTCACTGTACCAAAAGCACATTTCAGTATTTTGCACAGCCCGCAACCATATATCCTGTTGTAGCTATTTTTTATTCCAGAAAGCAGAGGATTGTCTGACACTGGCTCACGCTAGAAATGACAAGTTTGGCCAACTGCTGTCATGTGGTAATTTGTACACAGCATACAAATGAGGCAGGTAAGCTTTAGAGTAGCTGCAGTTTAGAAGTCCTCTAGCGCTAAAAAGGTCTGGATTTAATTAAATGTGGACATGACCTATGTATTATTTTGGCCTTCATTTGCTTAAGCACACTTTTGGTAACGTTGACATTTCATTTTAGTTATAGAACTGAAAATAAAGTTGATAACACAAGAAAGTGCCATTTTCATTGTTAAAACTTTAGACTTCAGTTTATTCTAAAGAGTTTATTCTAAAAAATCCATTACAACAAATCACTACTAAATTACTGTAAAATGTGAGAATGAAGCAAAATACAACTCCAGGTATGTTGTTGGTTATGAAACAATGTTAAATGTTAAAAAAAATAATAATAATTGTATGACATATTCAGTTTAATTGTAAAGTAGGACAAACATGTGCATTGTGTAACTTTTCTGGTGGAGGGTTCATTAAACTCCAAGCAAATGTTACTGGTTCATCTGGAATGTGTCACGGTATTAAACTTTTCTATCATCATGGGGACCAAATCAAACCAAGTTACAGGTCAGATCTGTGGAGAGGCAACCCTGCTCCCAGTCGGAATGCCTGTTTTTCGAGGTATTTTCACCTGTAATTTAACAAATGAAAGGTAGAGCTGTTTAATGTCATACTGTGGAACATTCCAGGCAGAGCAATGAAATGTCCATGGAAACAAGCAGGTGACACAATGCACCTTTTAACAAGTAATAGCTAATTAAGTCCATTGGATCTGCTGCAATAAATATGCCAAATATTCTTTTAGGGCCACTAATTTCGTATGCATAACGTAACAAGAGAATAACCTTGTCTGGCAGTGAACTAGTCCAGATCTTGTGGAATACATCTCACTTAAACTATAGCAACATATGGCAGAATTTAACCAATATTAATGAGCATTTTTGTCAATCTAAATTTTAATCTGGCTCATGCAAAACACTGCTCTTACTAAAAATGATTTGTTTATGCAAATTCCATTCAGACTGACATTTTTACAGCCCTTCACGGCAGGCTTGAAAATGTCAATTGCACCTGACGGCCTCCACCGCCCCATCTCCCTATTCTTTCCCGATCAATATTTGTGCGATGCAAACCTTAAAGTGAATAAATGCACTTTGGAGTCATGGGGCGTGTGTATCTATTGGAGAACAGACGTGATCAAAGGAAGTACTGCTTTAAGTGCTACTTAGTCATTTCCAGCTGGAGTGGATTGTATTGAGTGCTACTTAATTGAGGAGATGCTGACTGTCACCAAACACGAGACACATTTACAACCCGCCCCACGCCAGATACTGCTGTGTCCGAAAGAGCACATTATTTGCTTTTCACCCAAGGGGAAAGAGGAAGGGCCATAACATACCATCAGCCAAAATAGTCTTTTATGGCAGTACATATACCAGCCCAAATTCAATGTTTTGTTTTGTTTTTTGTTTGTTTTCTTGGCTTAATTTTTACTACTTTATTTTAGATAAGACATTAAATATATGAAGCAAGATATATGGAATGACTTTTTTTTTTTTTTTTTGACAAAGCAAAGGGTGGCTACTGTGTATAGTATAAATAGTTTTGCTTTGCTACACAATTCCATATATCTTACTGAATATATTTGATGTCTTATGTATATATATATATATATATATAAATATAAAAAATAAATCAGGAACACACTTTTGACTGGTAATGTATATACAGAGAATTATGAGGTATGGCTGTCTATAGAGACCATATTCTATTTGGATTAGCACTGATTTATAGGTTATATATTTGATATCCAGACATTGCATACTATCACTGTGTCCTTGGGTGAGACTCCTGCACTGAAAACTATAGTGTAGAGGAAGGGTGCATGGCAATTTTGATTTATTATCCCAATGACAATAATCGGTATACTGTACATTTTTAGCAATCCATTATAAACGTGCAAAAAATGTATAAAATGTCTTTGTTGTGGTTAAAGTATTGCACAAAAGTGTATGGATTGTAGAATGGACTAATATACAAATAACCTGGAAACCATTACAGTCTGGAAGATTACACTGCAAAATTATCTTGACACCTCAGCTTTTTTACAAATATAATTCATTTGCAAACCATCAGTTTCTATATTGATTTAAATTCACTCTCAAAACTCAAGAGTGGCTTTATTATTCCAAATATAAACACACGGCAGAAATCCAGAGGAGTGCACTGCATATCAGTCCATTGCATATCAGTACGAAAATCTGAAAGCAACCAAAGGAAAAGTATCTGGAAGACTGAAATATGAAACTCTGCCCTGCACCTAAAAAAACAGATAAAGTAATATCAGAGTGGATAGACTGAGTTCTAATGAGCCACAGTGCACATGTGAACCGGTCATAGCCCCACCACATGAGCACATCCATGACAGATCAAGAGCCATCACAGGCAGAGGAGGAGGATGAGGAGGAGGGATGAAGGCAATGCACAGGAGCCCTGAGCTGCTCTGATGAGAGGAACATTTTTGGGCAGAGTTTCTTACACATAGAGCGTCTCAAATACTCTGAGGTGATGGCAAAATTATTATTCTGCTGCTAAAAACTAAAGGGAACAAATATAGACTTCTCCTGGTACTGAAATCTGAATAGAAGGATCAAGCTTTTTGTTTCATTTATTGGAAAGTTTGCCTGAGAACTTTGTTTAAAGCAGACACTAGCTGGGTTATTTTTGTTGAAAAAAATATAAAGCTAACAAAAGAGTTTGGCCTCTAGGCTGTATTGGACATGACAGCATAGTGTGAAATATATTGCTTCATGGTACTACTTTTCAACAATAAAAAACCGCTGGCTTCTATGCTGACATGCCACTATGAAGAGCTCTCTCAGTCTGCATTTTGGAACTGCAAGTAAAATCGGCAGTTTATACCATTAAGACATTTTGAATCAACATTGTGGTTTACAAACAAACTTTAAAAATATAAATTTATGATATCTATATTTTAAAGTAAAAGGTCTAAAAAAAATATATTACGCAAAACTGACTGAATCGTGTGAGCTTTAAGCCATGTTAACATGAACTCATCATTATGCTTAAAATGCTCTATTCTGCCTTAAATCATCATGAAATTACAGGTACAATTTTACCTTTTGTTTAGTAGAGACTGGAAATTCCAGAGCTGAAATGATCCAAATGATTCTAGTGGAGATGTATGGAGTTAAAAACACAGTGGAGCATGTCCAGTATTACCACATGACATCACAAGGTGGAGTGTTTTCTGTTTGCGAGAACAACTGCAGAGTTCGTGTGTTAAACCTGTGTGAATGAAACAAATTGAATTCTGGGTAAGTTTTGGGATAAGGAAACAACATTAAAACATAGATCAGAAAATAGCGAACATGTGCCCTTTAATACCCAATACTATTTTGATATAAAAGCTTAACATATCCACAAAATATCACAGTAAATATTGTACCTTGAGATGCATCTAGCAAAATTATCATATCGAAAGATGTGGATGTGAGGATGAGGATGTGATTTTGTAAAGTGTAATGTCTTAACATCTATGAGGACTGTCCTGAAGGAGTAAATAAAAAATAAATAAAAAATAGCAGCCAATCTCATAGCTCAAACATCTTTGCAGTTATGAGGGAAAGGTGCCACCCTCATGTTTTTTTATGACTGCATTTTTGGTATTTCCACTGAAGACACCTTCATAGAACTAGGCCTAAAACTGTCGACTGAGAAGACGAGAGAAATTATTCAACATGTATATTTAAGTCAGATGATTAAACAACACATGCATAATGGTTCAATTTCAATCAGTATGTCAGTTAATTTTCAGCTGAAAGGAATCTGTACAAGGACAGGCGGTTAAAGCGGCTTTTATTGCAAAAAGTAACTTCCCCTCATGTGAAAAAGTGGATATTTAATCAAGGTTAAGCAAAGACATTAGCATATTTTTTATTTCTTAAAAAAGAAAAAGGTGACAAATAATGCATAGTGAAGTGTAAATCCTGTAATAGGCGGGCACTGGGCTGACAGGGTGTGTGCAAAGACTGTGTACATGAAAGCAAACCAACAAGATGATGACACTGAGAGGCGTGACGGTGCAACTCCCCGCTGTGGCTCAAGCGCCTCACCTCTGGGTGGACCCACTGCAGGCCCCGCTCCCCACAACCAAAAACACATTCAATCCACGCACCACCACCAACCTGCAGGATAATGAAGGCCTCATTTGGCTGGCAGCGTCTCAGGAGCGAGCATGGGATTTCAGATTAACACAAATTTCCAAACTGTGTCACCCTGGATTTTTCTTTAGTAAAAATTTTGTGGACATAGCGTGTCTCGGACGAAACACATGGCAAGTGTTACAAAGTAGGGACAATTTACAGTATTTCATTTGCTGTAATACTGGATTTTAGGAAGTGTAGATTAGCTGAAGGAACGAGGTCATGTTGTAGCCGACAGAAGCAGCTTGATCCTTTTGGCTGCCATTTGAATAGCCCGGCTATTTAAAAAGCGGATATTCAAACATGCGCCGGCTGCTTACTGTAAAACCTATTTGACATAAAGTTGAGCCCAGGGAATAAAATGAGTCTTTGCTTTGGATATGTGAGGTCCACAGGATGATCCAGGACTTATCCAATATTTTGGAGGGACATGGAAGGGCCCAGTAGTCTAATCTCAGCATGTAGTCTGGCAGATTAGGGATAGTTGGTAAACCTGATGTAGTAAGGGTTACACAGATTAACACTGGGGTCAGTTCTGGTGCATGCTAGTGCTGCGTTGAGGGCCCTGGGTTCAGTTTGAACAAGCTCTGGTACAAGCAAACATTTAGAGTCAACCAGATACTATATTGACCAGCTATACATCATCAAGTATACTTTGTAATTCTAGCAATCTAAATATTGCACAACCAAGACTTTACATAGAATTTGTTGGAGCAGCATTTTAAATCTCAAAGATAAATTCAGGTTTGAACATCACAGGCAACACTGCAACTGAACGTATTAAAAGTGCATTATGTAACTTTTCTTGTGTTGGGGCTGTTGTTACCTTGTCTTCATGGAGATATTATTTATTCCTATAACATCAACCTACTAAGGGACTGCAGGTGAAAATAAACATTCCTACTATAATCTTTTTATAGCTTTGTTTGAGATGCCATCTTGTACAGAATATAGCAATAAATGTATCCATCTTGGTCAGTTTACTCAACTTAGTCAATTTACTCAATTACTTCTTATTTCTAAAAATACCTTGAAAAACATGCATGCTTACTGTCTTGAGCTTGAACTGTGAGCTGGATTGTTTCTTCACAGATCTGACCTCTGGACCTGTAACTTGGCCTGGACCGGCTTGGTGCCATGGAGCCAGTTTAATGCCATATTGTGGAACATTGAGTAATGATATCTCCATTTAAACAAGCAGGGGAAGAACTCTGGATCTGCAAATGAATCATGATTCATGAGATGTTTTAAATGTTCAAAAGTTCTACAGATTTAATTTCCAAATGCAATAAAACTAATACCATTTGTAGCCTGTACAACAAAGACAGGAAGAACAAAAACTATAATTGCCATATGTATGCAAAGTGCATCAATCTAAAGTCATTACTAGAACAATTCATCTTTGGCAATCACTAAAACATTTTAATTATGATCGTTACAAATGGATGACTATTCATAATGTGGGCTAATTAGATCATAAATTGTGTGACTACACAGATGTGGGAAGGTTTAAGATTCTGGTATATTGGGAACACACACAGAAGATACTCAATTTATCCTAACAAATTGGAGAAAGTGATTTCATTGAATAATTTATGATTTCAATAATGAAGACATTGGTTTACTATTGGTTATCCTGTAAATGGCTTTTCACTTTTTTTCCCCTTTTGATGAAAATATGAAAACAAAAATGACTCACTATTTACTAAAGTAACCTTTTTTAATTCATTCATTGTCACCACACATTGTGAGTGGAGCAAGGAGTCTCTTACAGATGCAGTATATACAACAAATAGTAGTGCTGTGTGACAGGCCGCAGTGTCAAGGGGAAGCTGAAACAGGACGTGCAGCTTCATATGTGAGTGATTTATTGACGGTGTTAACAGACTGCATATGCTTGCGTGGTCAGGTGATCTCGGGTCAGATGTCATGCTTTGTCAATCTGCTCTCCGGGGGTTTAAGTATCTCTCCATATTAGCGGCCCGCTGATTAGAAAGCTACATGCCACTGGGAGTGAGCGGAGCGAGACCTGGCAACGGCAGAAAGACAGAAAAACCTCTCAGAGTAAAATGTCATGCGCTGTTGTATTTGTCAAGCCGTGTGACATTTGTACCGGGGCCGGGAGAGAGGCGGGCACAGGGAGCGATTGCTGTGCGGAGATGACAGGCGGAATGACAGCCAGCATGCTAACGTCCACGATTCCGACATCCTCCGTCTACAAGTGTCAGAAAAAGAGTTGCATTTCATTCACGCTCTCAAGGTTATTTTTACATAAAGTCACAAATATCCTAGCTGGGCAATGGACAAGAAGATCCATTAGGAAAAGTAGGGTGCGAACAGTGGTAGTTAAATCAATGCAGGTGTGATCGGTAAAAGGTGCCATGTCAAAGGGTGCATTAGCCCCGTTAGCAGTTCATTATGTGTGTCACTGAAAGATTATCAAGGGAAATGTATGCCGCTCTATACTTAATCTGACAAAACCAAATATATGAGCACTCTTAGGGGAAGTTGAATGGTTGTGTATGGGACTAGTAGCAGCAAAAATAAGGCAATTTAAAAGAAGATTGAGACATGATTTAGGGTTGGAATAATTGACTTTGATGAGGGCTTTGAGGTAAACAACGCAATTTTTCCTGGCTTGCCCGTACTTATCTGTTCCAAGAAACAAATCAGTGACTTGTTGTTGAGGTTGATTTGAGGTAAAATACAACCCTATCATTTACCTCGATTTAAAAATCACTGCAGGTTGCCAGGTTGTGTTTGATTATAACGTGGATTTTAGAAAATGGTGATCAGTGACAGCAATAATAGTTCCTAAAAATAGCGATCTTGCGTGTCTCCTGTTTCATGGATAACTTGGGGTTTATTATTGCTTTTCTTATTAGTCTAGTGTTTAAATGCTAAATCTGCAAAGGCAGAAAAAGACAATATTTGGACTTTTGCACTCTTCGCTCAGCAGAGTAAATCAGCAACATACAGACTTCAACTTCTCTGATGTTCAATGATTAATAATAATAATTTTTACACTGGCTTTTAGCTCAAGTAAATTTTCTATAGTTTTATCTGTGTTCATTGCCTTACTGTAATAGCATATGTATTATATGTATTATATGCATATATCTATACTGTTAAGTACTTTGGGGCAGTACTGCCCGTTTTTCAATGTGCTTTATAAATAAATATATTGAGCTTGACCTTATTAATATATTTCAAACATTTCATTTATTTATTTATTTTTTTAAATACAAAAGCGACTTGTCGCCATGAAAAATGTCCTTGGAATCCAAAAGAGCAGAATTTGCAAAGTACAAGTCGCATACAAGTAAACAAGCTTCTCAACTTTATCCTTACCAAATGGTTTCATCATGCACTATTCATAGAGAATTTTAGAAAGAGCCGCAGTGGCTTCAATTTGCACCATGTGGAAGTGCAGAAATGGGTGGCCGGGGGAATATTAGGTGCAATTCATGGCTGACTGCACTGGCTGACAGCAAACAACCTCCCAACAAACAGTCCCACTTTTAGTCAGAAAAGTGTCTTCAAGTAAAAACAGTGAGGGCTGTTACTTATTTGTATGTGTGTGTGTGCGTGTGTGCGTGTGTGTGCGTGTGTGTATGTGTGCGTGTGTGTGCGTGTGTGTGCATGTGTGTGTGCGTGCGTGTACAGAGCTCTGTACAATTACATATCTGGAGAAGTTCTCACTGATAGCGAACATTAAACGGTGGAACGTTCAGATGAATACTTCATAGGGATTGGGTGAATGGCTCAACAAGATGAGAAATCAAACATCTGCTGAGGTCAAGAATAAAAGGTACACACATCTTTCCCATTTCCAAATACACAAAAAGCCTCTCAAACAATGGACTGGACTTCTGCTAAAATATATGTTGAAGTATGTTGCCATGTTTGTTTTGGTTCATTTGGGTGCTTCACCTTTGGTCTCCACCCAAATCACAATGCTGCCCTGTGATGGTCCAATCTTCATCCCACTGGTGGCCAGGCCCATTGGCAACTGAAAGGCCTAGGCCGGATTGATATTCTGGTGAGTTGATAAACTCACAATCGTGAGAATTTATCTTGCTGTGCAAAGTTAGAATAATCTCAAGCAGTGCAATTTGGTTTGTTGATTAGCACATCTGTCTGGGTCAGGTTTTGAAAAATGTTCCTAGCACAGTTATTAGTCTGCCATTGAAAAATGAAATATGCTGATTTTGTAAAATGCCAAATCTGACAGAACTTAATAAGTTCAGCAGCACTGTCCACTGTTCTACTGATTATGGAAACAGTCCAAGAGCTGTCAAATTAATAAAGCTCTATGATGAATTTTATTACTAAGAACTGAATGTAAAATTAGCTGTGAAAGAAACACTGGACTATATAGGTGCCACACCAGTCTGATCCAGTTGTTGCATATATCAAAGAAATGTGTCAGTAGAAGTATCTCATCACCAACGCAAGAAACAGCACGAGATGATGGTGGACTTGTGCAGACCTCAAGTCCTCTTACTGGTGAACATTCAGACACAGAGTGAACTCTAATAAGTTCACCTTGGGTGTTCACCTGAACAATAAACTGGACTGGACTCACAACAGAGATGCACTGTTAAAAAAAAAAAAAAAAAAAGTGGCATGATTTGAAATGAAGTTTTGAATATCCTATATTTCCCCACAGCTAACAGACTTTGAGCCTTACACTGGGAGCAAAGTGCAGAGAAAATACTTGTCAGGGGAGCTGTAGTTTAATGTAGCATCTACCAGGCTTTCTCAAAGTGGGTGATGCAGCTTGAGTGCAGGGACGCTGCAGGAAATTGTGCAGTTTGATGGGATTTTTTTTTCTTTTTCATAAGAAAACTCAATGGAATACTGGAAAGTCATTTTTGACATAAAACAATCTTAATTAAAGCTAATATTTAATCTAAAATACATTTTGGTTGAGGAGGTGTTACCTTACACACAGTAAGCAGCTGTGGAGCAGCAAGGGAAGACTAGGAACAAATTCTCAAAACAGAGGTGGTCTAAATGTTTTTGTCACTTTTTATTTCATGTGAAATGGCCAAGGAAGTCTTAATCTGACAGCAAGTCTAAATATTTAAATATGTGTGCTTATGGCTGAGTGATATGACCAAATGAATAAATAAATACATCACACATTTTTGCACACACAGGACAATTAAGATTTTAATCAATTTTAATCAAAGTCAAAGCAGGGATGTTCTATTGTTTAAGAATTTGTAAACTGCCATCAACTATATTTGTACATAACGTAGCCTGATTGTAATATTATACATTAGAAAGAGACAGTTTTATTACACATTAACTCTTTGCGAGTAAGAAAGTCAGAGTAAACTCAAATTTCATAATTTAGTAATTTTTCTAAATCTCAGTTAATTTAATAGATGAATTGCCCAGTCCTAAACGCTCAAATAATAATGATCATTTAGAGGGCACGGTTGGAAACATGTGTCAATGATATTACCTCGAATATATGAGCAAAAGGAGGCACATAATGTGTCTCCCGTGTGTGTTTCTACTGAGAGAGGAGTGAGCAGAGGGGGAAAACAGGAGCAGAGGAGCAGAGGACAGGAGAAAAAGGAGAGCAGAGAGGAGGACCGGAGAAAAAGAGGAGGACTGGAGAAGAGAAGAAAAGCAGAGTTGTAAACACATGTTAATGACACACAGAGAGAGCAGAGAAGAGCAGAGAGGACAAGAGCAGAACAACTTTCTGCCTTGCAGTTTTCTCAGCATGCTTTACAATATAGATGCATTATATATCTCTCACTCTCATTCTCATATGTGTGTGTGTGTGTTTTATATATATATAATAAAATAAACCTCAAAAGTTTTTTTTTTTTTGTTTTTTTTTAAGTGAAATGCAACATAAAACTTCTCAGAAAACTGAGGAGTTTGACACCCACTGTTCTAATGCAATGGCTACAACTGAGGTCTGCGAGAACAAATGACTTCATTTTCGCATACCAATGTTGTGCACTGAATCACATCAAGTGTTTTATTTAATGTGATATTTAGGATTTTTTTTTTTCTATGAATATCATTTGTTCTTTTTATCAAAAGAACAAATATCACATGTGGGGAATGATTGCTGATTTGAAAAACTACCTGTTGGGCTACCTGGGTCCATCCTTTGCCTGACGCTGTCCAGGAGAACATACAAGATAACCAATTAGATTTTAAATAGATAATTGTCCTTTTATGCACATATTAGAACATGTTAGAACTTTCCTGGAATTGAGGTTAAGTGAGGTTAGTTCAATGTGCCAAAAAGAAAAGTTTCCATGTGCTTGTGCTGCTCAGAAGTTCAGAGGTGCTCAGAGTGACACCTTTGTACTGTGAGTGCATATCATGTCATGCCCTCCTTCCCCATTACTTTTGCCTGGCAGGAGTTTTCCTCTCCGGTGCCCCCCGGTGTGTTGTGCTGTGTTGTCGCACTAATGTAGCGCTGGAGGAAAAGCTTGCTGCTGCCGTTTAAACAGGGATGACCAACTTCCTTAGCTGTGGTACATTAGCAGTGCTTATCAGGCTGCAGCATGCCTAGAGCACTTCACAGGGCCACCAGCATCTCACCCCACTGGATGTTTACACTGATGCCTCCACACAGTCACCTCCCTCAGGCAGCACAGTGTGTGTACCACTGTGTTTATCCCTGTGTTCGGGGACTGACCACTGTCTAACTCTGGAAGATATAGTTCAGCTGAGGGACAGCGGGATCATTACGTCATGGTTAAAAGAAAATTAAAGTAAATTTTGCATAAGACTTGGCATTGTCATGATGTTAAGACTGACCAATATGTTGCAAAGCCAGCACCGCCAGTGAATATAAAAGCATTTATTTATTTATTATTTTACCAGGTAAGTCAATTGAGAACACCTTCTCATTTGCAATGACCTGGCAAGCTGTAGCAAATATGCATATACATCTATCCCAGTGGTACTATACCCTGTGTGCATCTTCATTACTTTTGTGGGCTTTAGCTTTCATAGCGAAGCCACACAGTCTGAAGTGACACTGCCCTATGACTACAGCGCATACAACTAGACAGAATGAACAAGCAAGGGCGAAGGGTCATTCAGATAAAATTCCATTCAAACTCCAACACAGAATACGCTTTTATACAAGTCCATTTCATGGAGACCATATTTTTGCCCTCAACCTATCATTTGAGAAATGCTCTCGCTGCTAGATGATGTGTACAGAGCCCTAACACATTGGACATTGGCGGGTGCATGCTGTTTGGATGTTGTTTGCTAGAGAAAGATTTGGAGTGAATTTTGAAGTGTACCCTTGTCAGCCTGTATTTATATTTTACTTCCTGCTGCTTCCCTCGCCCTGCGCCGCTGTCACGCTCTGTCACAAACAAGCGGATGACAGGGCTGTAATTTCCCTCTGTGGTACATCAATGACAAAAAGATCAAAAACATCCCCCCATGCACTAAATGTACCTTTCTGCCATCGTCAATGTATGATTACAGCTACATATTAGTACATTCAGATCTACAGAGTATAATATTTGTTACCTGGCCAGCCAAAACCACACGCTTTGACAATACTATACAGAGGTATAGTCTGAAACCATATCCTGTCTGCCCAATTTCAATATGGTGTGATGGGCTGGCAAAATAACTAAATCAGAAATGCATGATCCATTTGTGCCGAAACAAACATTGTTGCTTACAAGTAAAAAGGGAAAACAATGCAGAGGACTGGAACCCCACACAGATTTCAGTAGAAACAAAACACAAAATGTTGTATCTGAGAAGAAACAAGGGATATAGTTTGTTAGAAATGATATAAGATCAACTGATTGATTGCACTGTCCCATGTTAAGATGGTTACTTGCCACACTCTATGGTTTCATTCCAGACACATCTGCATTCAAACAAATAGGAACAAATTGGCTGGTCAGATGATAATGTTTGAGGAGCACATATATACTTTCAAAATAAGGCTTTCAGTAAGGCTTCAGACAGTTTTCAAACCCTGGTGTGTGCATGTACCATTCCCACTATGAAGGCTTCAGCTGGCAGTGTACTGTGTTTGTCAATCCAGGTATTTATGTTTTGTTTTTCATTAACGCAGAAACAATAGTAAAAGTAAAATGGAAGGGAACACATGCTCTATTGTGCAAGCACTTGCAAAGCTCATGTATGCAGGGTAAAGTAGAGTGTCAAACTCTCCACTGTGCCTGGTGAATAGCTAAATGCAAAGAGCATGAGGTAAAAAGGTTAGCCTGGACTTGAAATAGAGAGTCTGAAAAATGTGGGCATCATAGGGCCATCAAGCTGTGCGGCCTCGTCCGAACCGCTCCAGCCTCATGCACAAGGCTGTTAAAACACAAAGGGGGGCACGCTAGAGCAGCCACAATTTCAAGTCCAATCAGACTGAAAAATAAGGGTGGGATTTTGCACCTTCTTTCTCCATCAGTGAAGATCCACAGTGCAAAGACTTGCCCATACTTTGTCTCATCAACAGTCTAATTGGCATCTGTGTTTCCGTTCTGGCATCTGAAAAGTCTGATGTCATGAGCAAAAAGTTGAGCAGACACATTCTTGAAAACAACATTTCAATTTGTTTGCACTTGTTTTTCCCACAGTCTCTTTGTGAAGTTTAATTGAACTTGGTTGGGGCTTTAATTTTAGATTCCGAAACTGTAAGATTACATGAACAAAATGCAGACTAGAGCCCGACCGATATATCGGCTGGCCAATATTATCGGCCAATATGGGCACCTGGAGACATATCGGCAATCGGCCGATATGCTTGCTGATATGGGCCGATATTTCACGTGGGCATGTTATATCTCGTTATAAAGCTTAGACTCTCTACATTATGTTCATTTAATCCAATTTACAGACAGATAAATGTCCTAATATGTGGCTCCGCATCAGTATTTATCTACGGTGTAATTTATCTGTGTCCGTACTGTCCCTGAACACACCACCAGAGTGACGTCACTTCACTCGCGTGTGTTTGTTTACACCCGCAGTGGTGCGCAACATTGAGATTATATTCTTTTTCGGACAATCGGTTTGAGTCTGGATTAAAAGGACATTTATTAGTGCAGACTTGTGATGTGAGGAGGAGCCTGTGTGAGCGCTGAGTGTTGGAAATACATGGACTTTGAAGCTAGTTTAGGTTTTGTTAGCGATTAGCTGCTGTAGCTCCCGCACATAAACAGGCTGTTTTCTATTGGTCTATTGTAAAGTGACTACATTGGCCGTATATTTGTTACTGGACCAGTATTGATATGTAAATGAGCTGTGAATAGACGTGTGAATGATCCACAATTATGCATATAATTAATTACCGCGGTGCGCACGTTTTTACGGCTAAAGGCTAATAGCGATAGTTTACTAGCCAGGAGTTATGGGTCGGTCGCGATCGAAGCGGCTCTTAGATCCGGCTCTTTGAAGCGAACAACAGGAGCATGTTTCTTATTAGGAGCCGTGTTTTCTCTTTTTCTCACTTTTTCTCTTCATGCCGCATGAAGACCCGTAGTTTGACAGCAGCAGCGGCTGAAAACGAAACTTTCAGAAATCTGCGTGTGCATAGGATAAAAAAGTGCATATTTGGCTGCAGTTCAGCATAAAATGAATAAACCAGGACTAAACTTGGGCTCGAGTGCAGGAGAAAGATAGAAACCGAGTCCCGACACTCTGGTTCTGGTTTAGTCCTGCTTGCAACAAAACAATCTCAAGAGTCGCTTGGGAGCCGAAAGAGCCAGCTGCTTTAGTAAGCCGAGCCGGTTCTCCAAAAAAAACAAAAAAAAACTGGAATACCCATCACTAGCAGTGACAGTAACAGTAGCTAGAATGTGATGCAAAAATGCCATTTGGCCAATCTACTGTATGTAAATATGATGTAAAGAGTCAAAATAACAATAAATGTTGCCTAAATAAACCCAATTTAGAATTCACTAGAACCAAACCAAAGTTTTTTAATCAATTCAAGATTTACAGTGAATTTTTACATCACTAAATATATCGGCGATTATATCGGCTATCAGCAGCCCCAACTCCCATTATATCGGTTTCATATCGGCCACAACAAAATCCATATCGGTCGGGCTCTAATGCAGACACTTTAATTGTCCCTTTTCATGTCCTTTGCATCTTTCCATGCCTTCCTTGTATCATGCGGGGGAGCTCAGCTGGACAGACAACACAGCCTTAAAACATCACATATGTTGCACAATCAAGTACATCTGTGAACATATGTATAAACACACACGGTCTTCCTCTTCTAAAGTAGCATCTATACACAGCCATATGCAGGCACAGAGCAGATCAAGGCTTAGCCGCCCACAGCGATGGCTGGTGTGGTGGTGGTACCCCGCAGGATCACGGAGAGGCTTGCATCCAAAGAAGCAGCTTATATCTGAGATCAATGGCTGACCTCCCAACTAGCCGCAGCCAAACTGACCAGCAGCACAGCCCAGAGCCAAGCCAAAGGCACAGCTCCAAGCCACATGCTGAATATTGTATCAACCTAATAATACTCCCACAAGTCAGCCTCTGTCCGCATGTCAGCTCTTGTACAATTCAGTGGATCTGCTTTTGGAGGAACTGAAGAAGTCAATAGTGGTTTGAACTTGAAATGAGAAAAATACAGTAGTACAAAACTTTAACCTTTCAACTTGATCTGTTTTTGTTGGTCTGAATTAAGTCAAAGTGTATCATTCTGAAAGTCTATTTTGGAGGTATACTTCTGGTCCTGTGACAGCTGGGTTACTTATGCACACTCAAGCTTTTCATATACTCCTAATGCATTAACCATTCCTGGCAGCACATCACATTTATTTTGAGCTGTAAAGGTGGTGGAGTGCAACCCGAGCGGGCGTACACAGCAGATGTTTTTCAATCATGCTTCCCCAGTGCTTCAGCCAGGCACATCTGATGGAGACGTGATGCCTCAATTTAATCAATACAGCCGTCTCCACCTGTCAGATAAAGGCCATGCCGTGAGCGCTGCTTTGTGCACAGCTGTAGGCTGGGTTTGAGGCTTGATACATCTTTAGTTTTTAATTGGCACACATACTGCCTCCTCTACATGCTATTATATGTTCTGTGTGGTGTTTTAACTCATGAGGTGGGATGCCCTTGGGGGCTGTAAAGCAGTAAAAAAAATAATAAATAAATTTAAAATAAATAAACATAATCACTCGAGGTCATGTGCATCTGCAAAACATTGCTTGTAAGGAATTGTTTCTTCATGGAAAAAATGTTGGGAACCACTAATCATTTATGCTTAGATTTATTTAATGAGTGCATGAAACCAAATGAGGAAAAATATTGCAGATCAGTAAATTGTCCTGGTATTACACAAGAGGATTACTCAGCTTGGAAAACATGTTAAAATATTCAAATCTCTGCCTGATTTACAAAGTCCTTCATCGCCACCGTTTCGTCAATTTATCAATATCAGAAGTCAACAGAACCAGAGGAGGGACAGTGTTATCCCCTTCAGGAAAAGTTTGGTTAAACAGTGTTCTGTGTTTGTGCTACCTCACACCCACAACCAGAAACAAACACTTATCACACTTTAAAACTGTTTAAATAATGGCTCTATTGCAAACCAGTTCTGTGAAGAGAGCATGCCATGTGCTGAGAGAAGGCTTTATGACAGATACAGCAATACCAGCATTCAAATGACACAGAAAACTTGTAAATGTAGTGTTCTTGATGAAAAATGCATTTACTCTGTAAATATATCCTGAAATTAACATCAACGTTGTAGGGCTACAAATGAAAACCTTTTTGGGTAATTCTTGCATACTATTAATAAGCACTGTCTGGGAAATAAATGCATAAATAAACAATTTGTCAATTTTAACAAGTGTGTTGCAAGATGTACACTTTTAGTTTGAAATAGGTTGGTGCTGGTGTGAGGTTTCATAGATTACTTCAGTTGTTTGAATCATAGGCACTCATTTCTCCAATTTCTCCCTGTGTCATTAGTCCATTTTAATCTAAACCCTGTGTTAGACTTACATTTACTAACAATGAAAGGCTCTTGATCTGCATTAACAATTAGAAGCACGATGGCACTACTAATACTAGAATCACATGTTTTCAATTGAGAATCACAAAAGTTGTATTTTGTGTTCTTGTGATGTCAGATTCTTGCCTCCAGCTGTGATTAATGCATGGCTTTGACTTTGCATTCAGCCATCAGGCCAGTGTCATCAGATTCATCAAAGTAAATCCTTCGGAGAAACATCAAGGATAGGGGAGTGATTAGACGACTGGCCTTGTCATTGTTTAGAGATGGAAGTTACAAACAAAAACTTTGTCCTATAGCCGTCCCTGTCTCCTCGTATAATCTCATCTTCTGTGGAGCCCTGGGTCATACATGAATCATCTGTAGCTCAGGTTGCAGAGGCTCAGCTTAAGTAATAGTGAAGGCCTTTGGATGTGAGTGCCACCACCATCGAGGGGTGAGGAAGTAGTGCAGCTGCTGTAACGAACATCCCCATGACAATCTCATCAGGAGCATGGCAGCAGACAGCCCCCGGTGCATGTGTGAGGGTGTCCAAAGTCAACGCTTTAAATACCCCCCCCCCCATTGATACTGATGTCATAAGCATTCCTGTGGGGTGTGAAGCCAACTGAAAGCACTGCTCTGTTAGACTTAATCTGAGCTTGTTTTAACACCATCTGGCCAGAAAAAGCTGACTTGGTTGGAAAGACAACACGTAAGGTGATTTGTGAGCCTAAACAAGTCTCTCACATGCAAAATTATAGTTTCAAGATAGCTAGCTTTCACCAGCACCAACTCTTTTTTTAACATTTTACTAATGTATGCATTGTGTCACCATGGTAATTGCTGAAAATTCTGTCTATAGAGATACATGTAGGATACCCCCAGTATGATGGCAGTGCAAAGTATCAATAGTATGACTTTAAACTTGTCTATCTTGCATTTATTCCATAAAATATGTTTATTTTTTCACTCAAAAATGCCTTGAAAAATGTCTTGAAATCCTGTCCACAGATTTGTCATGTGATGTCATCTGCTTGTCTCCATGGACACAGATGTTCCTTGCAGGAAGCAAGCAGGTGACAAACCCTCTTACAAAAAGTTATAGTCCACCTGAAACTGACTTTGTTTTAATATTCTTTTCTATGACTGCAAGATAAGCGTGCCACAAGATATTCAATGTGTGCATAGAGAAAGAACAATAGACCACTTACTACTGGATAAGGAGATCTCTGGGTTGATAATGCTTCTTTGAGCAATTGTACTGACAGCAAAATGTGTTTTCAATTTATATTATTTGTACATTACTTTTAGCTAAACATAATAAAAAAAAGGTGCCAATTCCTTATCTCCAAAATACTGCATGATTTAACCTGATTACTGAGCGATAAGGCATAGTAAAGTAATCCAAAGAAGCAGTTTTTGATTGCTATTCTACAAATATTGACAAAGACATAAAATAGCAATCAATGTAGTTAATCAAAGTTAAATGGAACATAAACTGGTCCTAAATCTTTGCACGTCTATTTATGTATTGAATATTGACATTTGAGGACAAGGCATAAAGAAATCGTTGAAAAATACTGCATTTCCCATTTCCATTTATTTTTCACATATTGATTTCCGAGTCCAAGTTTTCATTCCAGGTTGAGTCACACCCTTCTTAAATGAAAATCTCATTATTTCACAAATATTAATGTCCAACACTGAGGGTTGCTTTAATGACTCCAGAGCCTTGTGTGAGTTGGACCTTAAGTAAGCCTGACTTGTTAGAGGTCCTTTCATCTTGCTTGAAGTGGTTCACATGTAACTAATCATGTGCCATCTCGTGTAATGTAATGACCACAGATTGCAGCTGGCTCCAAATTAACTCTACTTTATTAAATCCAAAAGCTATTTGTCTTCATCTTTTATCATGTAAGCGCATTTACGACATGAAAAATAATATATCCTTTCAATTTGCATGTTTATGTGTAGTGTACGCTTTTAGTGTTTCTGCCATAAAGCGCATTTCAAACATGTATACACATTCCCAGTTTTAAAGTAGCATCTGTTAGAACATCTAAAGGACAACAACAAACAAAAGTCTAATTAAACACTGCTCAAAGCTTAATGGCAGGCCAACAATATTGCTTTTTCAACTTTTTTTACAGTAACTCAGCCAAACCTCTTGCATATGTTCATATTAAAGTTTGAAGAGTGTGTTCTCCTACATTTCATGTGTTAAATGTTTATCAAGTTATATGAAATGTAGTTTTTTTTTTTTCATTATTTTGTATAATTATAAACACATAACGAGGCTTTCAATAGTCATTTTCTGAACATAAACAGACTTTTTAAGGGACAATATTACGCAAAATTGACTCGTGAGCTTTAAACCACATTATAATGTTGTTATCACATCAAAAACATCTGGAGTTGTGTGTTGTTTCATTCATGCATGTTTGCAATTCCAGGTCTGAAATTATCCAAATTATTCTAGTGAAGCTGTATGGAGTTTAAAAACACAGTGACACACTTCCTGTATTAGTACATGACATCACAAGTTGGAACAGCGTGTTTTCAGTTTGAGAGAAAAACTCAGATCAAATATGCAAATTTGAGTGTTAAACATATGTGAATGAAACTAAACACAACTCCAGGTATGTTATTGATGAGGAAACAACATTATAACATCAAAAAGCTGTGTAATATGAACCCTTTAACGATCGTTATACACCAACATGACATCACATTCTTCCTCCAAACTTAATTCTGAACTCTGCTCTAAACCACGTGCTTGAACTAACAGAGCATTGGCTGTGGAACTTTCAATTAATAAGACCCGAGCTTACGATTGATGAAGCAACTCGATCTTGATAAAAATGTTAATTAATCTTCTGTTAATTAATTACACTGATCTACATACTGTACATCATACACACTTCTCCAACTGGTTGATATGCACTGAAAATGTGTTTAGTAATTGTTTCTAAGATAAATCAAAATCACAGTAAAAGAAAGTGCTGGAGCTTGCTTCTGTATGCCTTCTGTACACTATGTCGTACAAGACCTACTGTATATCTCATGCCATGCCTTGATGCAACACTATATTGCAGCCCTAATAATCAGTCTTACATGGACTTATCAAAGCAGGTACACACCACCTAGCCAGCCCCCATGCGGCACAGTCTTACAGCGGTGCAGATATGAGGAGCTTTGTTCTCTCCTGGGACGCCTCTCTGTGCTGCCCTTTGAGAAACCCACGCGACTTTCTCCAGTTCAAAGCAGTGACTCCAGATACTGCTGCGACCTGCGACCCTATCCAGCCTCCCAAGTCCTCCAGGCATGTGTCACTCCCAACGTTATAGCGCATTCATGTGACCGCTCACTAGCCGTGGGATGTCAACAGTCTCACAGGAGATGTTCTGAAGCAGATGGACACAGCCAAAGAAAGAAAAAAAAAAGCAAAGAGTGGCAGGGCAATATATTTTCACAAACCAATATTCATTAAATTCATCAAACTAGATGAACATTGAAAAGAGAAATGATAGAAAATCATTGTGGTTTGAAGATACGGGTGGCTTGCTGTGGGCGGTGGGAGATTGCGCTGTGGTGGCAGGGCCCAACAGTGACACATCTAAACAAAGGCTCCCCATGCACTAGAGATCACTAATAACTTATTAATGAGCAGATGAGGGACTTTTCAGAGTAAACAGTGGTGAGAGGGCCAGCTGGGCACAAACAAAGAGAAAGCACAGTGCACTACACCAGCTGTGGCTACCAAGTCTTCAAACTTTCCACAGAAATGGGTTAAACTTAAGACTGCAGAAAGCATTTGGATATATTGTTTTATTATTTAAATGACTGTTTAAGTTTAGCATACAAAAGTGGTCTGACTATGGATTCAAAAGGAATGAAAAAAGAACAAAAACCGGGACTACAGCCATTTTGCTTATTGACAGGAAAGTCAATGCAGGTCAATTATGTGCAAAACAAATATGAGCCATGGGTAGTGCAATTAGCCAAATTTTAATCAACTCGAGATCCAATTGTTTCAAATAGTCAATGATTAGCTTAGGGCTTTTTATTCTGAGGGGTTTACAGCTGCCAGCACTCTCTTAGTAAAAGCATGTGGCTGGGGGAACAGTTTGGACATTGGAGGAATAATTAGTAAGACTATGTTCCACCAAGGTCAGTGAGAATTCTTATACTACTTGCTGCGTATTATTTCTGTATAACCACACAAGAAGTCAAAAACAGTTCACTGCTCTATATCACTATGATGTGGGTATTACTATAGCAATACAAATGAGCCACTGTTAGGAGGAGCTATTCTCAACTAAAACAGCAATAACAAAAACTTCAACACACATGGACAGTGAAAAAGATGTTAGATTCAAATGCTGCAGGTCGTGGTGTTACAGACTCCAGTCAGAACACAGCTCCTAGTTCTTTAATACTTAAAGATTAACACTCATTCATGTTCTTTAAGTTTAAAAGCCATATTTATTTGTTATTTAATAAGGAAAAAATATAAACGGTATCATCCAGTGCTTTAAACAGTATAACCAACAGGGCTGGGTATCATTACGAAGTTGCCGATACAATACATATCTTGATACACAGGCCAAGATATGATACATATCTTCATACAGTGCACTTTCGATTCAATATATTTCAAATTGATTCGATACGGTTCAGTAAAAAATAATGTCTGTGAAACTAAAAATCTTTGTTAAACCACTTCTTGTACAAAATGATTATGAAACACAAACATTTTAATCCTCAAAACAATGAAAATGTCAAATGTGTCATATAAAGAAGTTTCCTTCCTTTAAACAAACAACAAAACAGTAGCAAACGTGACAAAATAATTTGGTAAAATAAACCAAAAAATACTGTTGGTGATATAGCGATGCAGCAGCCCACGATATCGATATTGTATCATCATATTAGCCTATACGATATATCGATATTTTGATATTTTTGCACCCCCCGAATAACCAAAGAGGACCATTGGCACAGCTTATTGAAGTCTCTAGAGGGTTTTCTCTCTCAACCTAAAGCACATGCATGGCTAATTCTTCAGCTACAGATCCTGGCTTCATAAGAGGTGGTCCCTGGACGTGCTACTGCAGTTGCTCATTGCTCTTGACATGTTACCCCTCTCAGCGCCAACTGGAAGGAGCCAAATTCTGCCTTAGCTACCTTACCCGGTTTCATATTTGCACAACCACTAAAATGCAGTCTTGGGAGAGTTCACATTTCTCATGGGTCAAAGATATGATGAATAAAAGACAGCATTTCACAGCATGCAAGTGGGGGATGTCAACCAACAAGTGTCCTGCTTTTGTTTCAGCAATGGAAGATGGCAGGTTGTCACATTTAGGGGAGTACAAAAAAACACAAAGAGAAAGGTTATAGAACACAAAATGTGAAGAGGAGGAGGAAAGGGGACAGAGCAGCTGATAAAAGACATGAAAAAGTACAGATAAGTACGGAAATGGAAATGAAAAAGAGACGTACCTATCGGAGGTGACCTTTAGCGAGGACTGAATCACAGGAGTGCAGTCAAGATAAGGCTAATACGCAGAGGAGAACATCTTTATTCCAACCTTTCCAGGGCTGATATTTCACCAAACAATGGCTCATAAACAGCCCGAGAGTGCGACCTGTAAATGTGAACTGTGTCAAGGATCACCATCAGACATCTACAACGCGTCCCTGTTCTCTCTGGAGAGCAATGTAAAATACCACAAGTGAGCTTCAATAAAAAAACACAAAAACAACATTGAAAACAAGCACTAGCAAGGCTGAGTAACACTAACGCTTTCAGGAATTTGGCCGATAAAGACTGAGATTGACATGTGGATGCTCGAATTTCCTGCATTATTTAAACTCATTGTATTCTTCCATTTCATTTTGTAACTCCACTGAAATGGAACACAAGCAAAACATAAACAAGCTGAAAGGTTCTGGTTTCTGAATTTGTTGTGAATGACAAATTGATTCAGTTCTTTGGGGATGCTACCTTCTTGTGCACAAAGATTTCCATCGGTATCATTGTGTAACAGAAAAACAGGGCATTATTTCACTCCAGAGTAACCGAAAATAAAGACTTTAGAACATAAAAGTTGCACTAGAAGTCTTGTGAAGTATGGGCTGACCTTTTCAGTTTTAACAGCTAGCCATATAAACCACAAGCTCCATTCCTTTCACTTTCTTGGGATGGTACAAAAGTATGCCGAACATGGTGGCTGCTCACGGTTATACCTTCAGACTCTCAGATATTAGAAATTCATTTGCATTCATCAGCAGCACAGCCCTTAGGGGGATCTGTGGGAAAATGTTGGATTGTTTAGTCAAAATTACAATACAGCTGGGGCAATTTATCTTTTGAAAAGCCTGTTAATTTGTTCAGGAGAAAATGGTGTTTTCATTTGCATGTTAAATAAGGACTAGCTGCAGAACGCTTTCCAACCTGTAACACCACTCGGCTGTGTGGCTAATGAGCCACAGAGCGCACAAATGAGCCTTTCCACTGGGGAGCCTTTAGCATGACAAACACACCATGGCTTTACAGTTGGCACCAAGCACTGTCAAAGTGATCACATCTATACGTCTGTGCAAGTGCAAGTGGATCTGATGAATATTCATGAAAGGGTGCTTTCTCTCCAGCAGATTAAATGCCTGTAATTACATTGAAAATAATTATATTACATTAGATTAGATCAAATGCAGTCCATTACACAATACCTTAACGATATAAGAGAGGCAATATGGTCAGTGTAATTGCTGTGGAGGTTGGACTCCAGGTTTTACTGTGCAAACCTGCTGAACAGGCAAAATGTAAGCTAGGGACATGTATTGAAATGCATTACATTTAACATTATGCATCTCATATTTTATGCTGATTGTGGAAAGGGTTCACTCTGATTGAAGGTAGTAATGGGGCATGAGTAGATCCATGGACCAATGAGGTTTACTTCTGTGCCTGCAAGAATTCAATTGTATGTCTTAACAAGTTAGTGTGAAAAAGTGCAATGCTATGCATCAAAGACTGGATACCGTTTACCAGTGTCTAACCTGATTGCTGTGAATAGTCCAATTGCCTGTTAAATATTATGAGAACATTTCTTCCAGGGTACGTTGGCATTTGTGAACATCTGTCCATAGAGATCGTTCATAGCAGCGCAGAAGGCCTGTATAAGGAAAGCCAAGATAATAGGCGGGAGGCAGGGGTACCTCCAGAGAACATTAATATTTAATGATGCCCTAACTGCTGAGAGAAACATCGCCAGAGCTGCTTGTAAACTCATCTGGCAGTAAACACACCCACTCATGAATAGGCAAACATTAGCTGACGGTATACAAACACTGACACGACGAGAGCCACTTTCTTGGCATTGGGCTGTGAGCTCTTAAGGCTTGTGCACACTCCTCACCTCCCCCAGCAGCAGCGCTCACAGACATGCCAACACACCATCACCACTGATATTAAGTGCTTAAAGGCTATTATGAGGGAATGTTTGTGTTATCACGGCTTCCAGGGGCTCAGAGGGGTAGATTTCTTAGGTTTGGTGCTGCAAGATAAATGAAAGGCAAAGGTTGTAGCTCTTGTCCAAATTGAACGTTAGGCCAACATAGACAAGCTTTCTGAGAGGTTTTGAACTTGCATTGTGAATAAGATTTTATTTCAAATGGCAAAATATGAAAAATTGGTATTACAATGCTATAAACACAAAGCACATTCTTTCACCCTGGGGTACCACCTGTGATGTTTGTACATCAACCAAGACATTAATAAATAATAACATGGATTGTGAAAATAGCCAAGAATACACCCAAAAATCCTTGTAGTAATGTTTTTTGCCAATATTGCCTATTACTATACAGTACATCTTAGTGTTGCAAAATGTTACATGTTAAACTTCTGAAAATTGGAGTGTAACTTTGGTGTGAGAAGAAAGACGCCATGCCTTTAAAGTTGCCACTTACACACATGCTGACAAATGTGATAAACAAGCAGTGCGAAAGCTAATACTTCATGGGAGTTCATCATCACTGGAGTGAGAGAAAAAGCAATGAGGCCTTTTGGCAGATTTCCTGCTCACCCAGGGTTGACAAATTGCCAAGGCACTCTGTCACGGCTCTACTTTGAGGCTGCTAACTGTTTCATCTGCCAGGATTTAGATCTGGGGCACAAAAAAAAGCCCAATGGAAACGCATATTCCTTAAAGCTTCATTTGCATCTGGCAACGTGCACAATTACAGTCACTTTGAATGGTAATTTGTATTTGACAAAGCACGATAAATCAACACAAACTTGATGTGGCCCCTTCACGTGGAATCACATCTGATCAGATCTTTCCTCAGATGAGCAGGTTTCAAGGTGAACACATTAAACAATCTTCATAAAATGCACAAAGGCGTCGTTTGGTGTTATGCTCCATCCAAACGGCTCCCTGGAGAAAGGCACACTGAAGAGGTTTACAGAGTGTGTATCGTGTTATTCATTTCCTCCAAATTACTACTAAGGTCGGAGAAGACGCAAACAAGCCAGTATGGTAAAACTCTCTAGAAGTGTTAACTGAGTAATTATTATTATAGTAATTATCATTTCAAGTCTGCAAACATATTTTGTTTTACTTAAATGTACAGGAGAAGCATCCAGTCCAATATATTTATTTATATTTACATCATATAATGTTTGAAAAAAAATACTGTCCTCGTACATTATGATGCATTTAATACTACTTTTATTTTCAAATGCATTGGGTTAATTTGGGAAAGCAAAAAAAACTTTTGTTCCATCACATTGTCTGAATAATAAACGTTACTGTATTTACTTTATGTAGCTAAAAGCTGTAGTGTGCCAATGTCCTTATTTTCTAATTTCTCTGTGATGATGCTCATTAAAAGCTGCATAAACAGCCTCAATAAAAGAGCTTTGAGCTGCTGGACAGTATAATAGCAGTGTCATGGCAACTCTGTGTGTGGACTCCAGGACGACGTTTGAAATCAAAAGCTTATCAACCGCACAAGGCCTCCTCGCTAAAGCCAATTCTTCTTTCCATCGGCCAACCGGTGATTATTCTGATGAAACAGCTGCTTTCCAACCACACTATCTTCTCAAGACCATTATCACTGTACAATGGCCCACTACTGGAGAGCTTACATCCACAACAAGATAGTACCAAGCCCTAGATATGATCTGCACAGCCACAAAACAGACTAAATATCAAGATTAGTCATAGAATCATCAGCCTAATTATGAATGTTCTTTTTAATCTTTGCTTTAATTAGAAATGCATCCAGGCTCACAACATGATGAGCATGCCACATTAGACATTTTGGCATAACCATTTATACTTAAGGAGAGATATAAGCCATTCAACTTCAACACATTCTGTGGGAAATTCATATATATTGTTCACTATGGTGACCTCTGAGGGACAATAGCCCAAAGGACCAGGTGACTGACAGGAGCCCACACTATAATGGCATTGATCAGAGTGACTTACCTTAAGGTGAATATCTGCACAGAGGACAGCGTGGACAGGGCCAGAAAGGTGGAGACGGTCTCTCTCTGCCGGATGGGTTTGGAGGGCGACATCACCACAAAGTTATTGTCCAGTTTGAGCTCCAACAGAGGCTGAAAGAGGCGAACACTGCCAATGCGCTGCATGGGTGTGCGCCCGGCATAATAGCCCATAGGTCGTGGCTGCTCTGTGTGAGAGGCACTGGCTCGTCTGGTGTCCTCAGAGCTACAATCCCCACTCTCAGTCATTTGGAGCATATAGTAGAGCTCCACAGGCGTGCCCTGGGCCTCCTCTGATACCCTCTGACGGCCAGGCCTCACTGTGGGGGGGCTGAACCAGCTGGCCAAGGGCTCCAGCTCTGCCACACACATGCCCAGCTCCCCTTCGAGGCGACAATTGCCCCGCACCTCCTGAGTCTCGTGAAAGGCAAACATGCGCACGCAGGGCAGTCTTTTTACTGTGCTATAATCGTCCCAGTTCCGACCAGCCACATAGAATAGAACCTGCACTTTAGGCATGCTGGGGTGGATCCTCTCATTGATTATATATGTATGCATCTTCCAGTTAAACGTAAAGAGTGCCTCAGACTCAGGTGCTGGCTCTGATGATGATGTAAAAGAAGGACTATTGAAAGGTCCAGGCAGTGTTTGCAGCATCTCCAAAGGGACAGGCTGCTGCACAGAAAGTGGCCCATAGCTGGCATTGATGTAGGGCATGTGACGTGCCTGGTGAATGAAGAAAGACTCTGTTCGAGCCTGCAGGCTGGAGTTCCTCATTAGGTCCTGGTTTGCCTCCTGCAGGAAGAATGCTGACTCGGCATTTAGGATTTGATAGCTGACAGGCAGGTAGATCGGTGTGGGACCATACCTCTGTAGGCCATCCAGAAGAATCCTACTGTCGGCCACTGGAAGAGAAGACAAGAGCAGTTAGATTACTGTTCACAACTTTCACACTGCTGTTCAAATATGCTGGTGTGAGTTGTGAGTTCCAGTGTATGAGCAACATTCATTGTCTAAATCTAATCAACAAAACCTGAGCCTGGCAGGAAATCAAGCAGCAAATTGGGGAAAATTGGAGTAAATCAGTCACAACCTGGACAAGCACTTCACATTTTACATAACATTTGCATGCATTGCCTGAAACCAGCGGTAATCATATCTTCAGTCACTTTTAGTGGAGAATGTTAAATTGTTTGTTGGAGACATTTTCATGGTATCATTTTTATGGGCTGCTGCTCTTATTTAAAGATCTTGTATAACTACATTCAACACTGCTTTTCCAAGTCAGTGAAACTGCCCTTCTCTCTCAGATCACTTTATTTTCAGAGTATAAGACTTTATTTTCTATCTTTGAAGAAGGGTAAAATGTTGAGGTAAATAGTGAATCTAGTCAGTTTGCAAGCTACTTTCCCCTCTCATGTCAGGAGAAATTGTCAGTTGTCATCATCAGTAGTTTCAGCAAATGGCAATGCCTCATGTGAAAAGCTAAACAAAGACTTTCTACTTTGTTTGGGGATTTTTTTTTTCTTTTTAATGCAATCAGCAGAGACATTCATTTTAAATCCTTTGAGATAGGCTTGTGTTCACACTGCATAATTTACTCACACTATATTCCTGCAAGAGCTGCACAGTGTAGAAGCGCTTACTGTTGGGTATGTTCGCTTATTTACCCATTCTTTGATCAAAATGCGAGATGTAAAAAAAAATAAAATAAAAATACATACTTGAGTAATGCTGATAAATTTATGCAAAAAATAATGTAAAAGTGCATAATGGAACAGAAGGTATCTACAAAAGAACTACAGAAACAGATACTATTTTGCATTCCAGAGGTCAAAGTGTATAGCTGTCATTAGTTCTTTGAAATGGGCACCATAAGTTCAAGAAATCACACCAAAGCTGCAACAATAACCAGTACATTCTCAGTACAATTTCATTCAAAGCGGATGTAAACCAACCAGCGCTGATGCATTACCCCCAGGCTAAATGGGCCCGGCCGCGTCTCCTACTCTGCAAATGCCCCGCGCCGCCGCCCACTCTCCGCCATCAAGCTCAGGATATTCGGCCTGATGGAGTGGCCCACGAGAGCCCATTGATTTCCTGTCCTGAAGCCTTGGTGCTCTGCGTGATGTGGCGTGGCAGTGATTTGTGACAATCTATGAGTGCCGAGCAAGGGACAAGGGACAGAACAAACCCTTTCATAATCTATGCTTAAAGCAACTTCAACTAACAAAATCTAAATGTGCACAAAAATCTTTGCTCATACTTGATTGTGGCCTGTATTTCTTCAGTCTCATCTTTTACTTAATCATTGTCAAAGCAGTGTTCCACTGGCACAACCTAATCTAAATGAGGGTCGAACAAATGGATCTGAGCGCTAATATCCAATCAGCTTCCATTTAACTTTTAAATGTTGGTGTAAGATGTATGATATAGTCGCACACTGCAGTAGTCAAACACTAAATGAAACTTCAATTTAAGAAAAGTAGTCTTAAATTGTTTGTTGTTGCAACACTTATTTACATTTAATGAGCCAGAATGTCTGAAAATGTCTTTTATGTTAGTTTAAGAAGAGAACACTCTAATGCAGAATTGTCTTCTGTCATATACACAGATGATGGGAGTGATGGAGCTATACGAGTTATTGTAGTTTAATCTAAATTAAAAGAGAATTTGTTTCAATGGTGTTCAGGCACTTCGTTCATTATCTGTCACACATAAATTCCCAAGTGTCTTGCCCAAGGACATGAACACGGTGTACATTACGGGTATGTCATAGAGGTTGATGGGCACTGTTCTTGGGTAGCTGCAATACATTTCTACTAAGCAAGTAAATTGTCACCACTCGGAAAAAAAAAAAAGTTCCAATTCCGAAATGTGATCTAAATCCTATAATCCCAACCTTCAATGTCTAGGTCATGTCTATGTAGTTCAAATCAGTGAGTGATATGTCAGGAGGCCAATGGGCTCTTAGTCAATGATGGGCATAATATTTAGAAATCATTGGGGAGATTTTCCTGTCTCTCTCGGGGCAGACGTGACACACTGTCCCAGTTTTTCTTTGCCATGACACACATGAAACTAAACACCTCATTAGTGCGATGGAAAGCGCCGTAATTTGTACCTTCAGATTTAGAATATGGCGCTCTCCGTGACACAGATGGGTTGTAAATAGAGAGGCGAAACCCACTGTATGATTTGCAGCTTTGACTTGCCCTTGGATTTCATGTCTGCAGCTACTGTACTTGTAAATCATGTAGGTCGGACTGTTTTGGCAAATGAAAAAGGAATGATTTGCGCGGATAAGTTAACCTCTGTGGTAAATCGTGTCCATAAACTCTTCAAGGGGGATTTCAGAGCCCTGACAGTCTCTCGGGACACGGCCTGGAGAAGGGGGGGGTCACGTTCCAAACATGAGGCTGAATCACCATTATTAGATTGGACTGATTTAATGAACTCCTTTGGTATTCATGCCAAGTCAGCTGAAGGGATCCAACATTCAGTGAGGATCTCTTTATGCAAGGGTTTCAACATGCGACTTAAAATCCAACACTAAAAATGGAATTGGAGCGTCTGTGTCCCGAAGACAGAGATAGCTTCAAATCAGAACTATTTCCAATATCGCTTCTCAGAGAATGTCTAACTAGTAAAACAAAATCATCTCCTCTGCCTCCTCTTCATTCTGTCTTTATCCTGTGCCATGAGTACACCCACCACTCCCTGTTCAAACATGTGGAGTTGGTCTGATTTCAGGAAGACGATGTGAGTGTGAGCACTTTGAATTACTTTGTGTACAGATTGTGCTATACAAATAAACTTGCCTTAATTGCCTTGAGAGTGGGGTATCCATGGGCACAATATGTTTAAGAACATGGCAAAAAAAAAAAAAAAAAAAAAAAGAAAAACAACAACAACAACAACAACAACAGATTGGCTATAGAGACCAATCAGTTCTGCTGATGGCAGTTAAACATTCAGTAAAATTGCAAATTGAAAAATAAAACTATATTCCTATAATGATGATTCGGAAATGCAAGGTGAAGAAGACTCTTGTAAAGACATTGTAGCAGCTAGAAAAGCTATAAATCATCGGTAACTACAGAAATGTTCTACCACTTGATTAGTTAATTAAAAGAGAAAGTAGCATAAAGCTAGAAAAAGAAGCCCAAACCTTTCAGTAGCTTTATAATCTAATCAGATATCTGACTCACACTGATAACACAAGACTACAACTAGCCTATTTATACAAAAAGTACTAGGAAACAGTGTACTGTACAATTAGCTCATGTTTCACTCCCAAATTTTCACTCCATGTCTTCCCTTTTCTACTTTATAATAAAAAATATATATAATTAGTTGACCAAAACAGATTTGTCAACTAGGACATCAATGACGAATGATGGACTAAACCAGTGTTTCCCAACCAGGGGTACTTGGGCCTCTGGAGATCCACAAACACTTACCAAGGGATACTTGAAATGATTTCAGATTTAGAAAAAAAGGGAAAATTTAAAAGCATTTTAATGTAAAAATTATACATGCTTCTGGAGTTTTTGTTGGGTGATGTGGATATCAATCATAAAAACTATGATCACTATTAATATCAATATAATTCATACTCCCCCATTACGTGGCGTTTAAGACTAAGCATAGGGGATACTCGAGCCAAAACAGTTGAGAACAACTGGTAAACGGCTGATGACTGACAGCCCTAATAACAGCAGTGTACAGCCAATACTGTTGAAATCACATTAGAGACATTAAAGATCCAAATTTAAATGTTGCTTAAGTTTGATACTTGAAAATCCACTCTGATATATATGTTTTAGCACTTTTCTCTTGAACTTTTACTATGGCATTTGATCATACACATCAAGTTTTTGTTCTGGTTATTAACCACTAGTATGCTAAATGCAGATGGGCATTAAACTAAAATAAATGTATTTTAATGCATAAAAAACAGGAAAATCAAAGTTGCTTATGATTTTAGTTGTCTTCATTGAAGCCTTTTCGTTTGCAAATGGGTGACATTTAGAAATGCACAGCCATTAGATAAAACTACACACTATTTGACATTCCTGTTTCTCTTAAACATTTGTTCTGTGGGCATGCCCTGCACAGAAACCGCTTTATCGACCGTAAAGGCTGCATAAATAGGCCCGCTGTCTGTTGGTATCAGAGGTAACTTTTCACTTTTGGCCCAGAACAACGCCTGCAAAAGGGTATTTGGGGCTCTTGGAGGACCCAGTATAAATGTCAGCTCCAGCACAGTTGAACAAAATGCCATTGGCAAAGTCAAGAAGTTTAAAAACCTTATCAGCCCATGTTTGATAAAGTCTGTCTGCTCAAAAGAAAATGGAAGGATGAACACATTGGAAACCTCAGAGCAGCACGACGATTAGAGAGTCTATTAATAAAGACTACTACTTAAAGGGCCATTTAAAAGGATGAGCTGAAGCATTAGTCATATTACCATAATGTTTTAAAAGAAAGTGTTGAGCAAATGGAGGGCAAAAAGAGCTAAATGTGACAAATCACTACATTTTAATAGTTATTTTGTGTTCAGTATGTGTCAATTATTACTATTTTGAAAAAAAAACAAAAAACTAAAAATGTGCTCACAACTCCATCATAGGCGGAGACGTTTATGTAAGCATAGTTTTCATGCACTGTGCTAAAGTACAAATTCATTACAGGCAGCACATCACTTTTGTGTGCTTTCTTCATATTGATTCAATCTCTTTTTATGACTCAAATGTTTTAAAGGGTATCTTAGTAGTTGTTCACACAAGGACAACGCCATAGGCCTCAACAGTACTCAGCATGTATGGAGCCGCATGACTGGCTGATAATATAATGTAGTGGTTAGAGAGATGTCCTGGTGCTATCACAACACAAACACAACACACAGAGGAGCACTAATCGCTCTAAGTGCCCATCTCATGCTCCTGACACTGCAGCAGAGCCGGGCAGGCACACAGGCCGCTCCCAGCCGGGGGTTAATCGGATCACATAAAAGCAAAGCACACCTCATCTTTCATCACTAGGCAACACGTTTATGCAGCAATCGATGGGTAGAATCATATTTTCCCCTTTCGGAGAAATGAGGGAAAATGAAGTATGGTGACCCCAACAAGACGGATGATGCCAGCCTCATGCGTTACATTACAAGCCATACGTCTTGAGCCTGTGTTTCTTCACAACTTGAGTTGTTTTCATCTCTGACAATTCAAATGGGCTGGTACTTTAAAAATGGCCCTAGGGTCCCTTTTATCAATAGCTTCTGTGAAAGTGAGCATAAGTTATAAACAGCAGACGTCTCCTCAGTCTCTCTCCAAGCACCTGCCTCTCATTTTACACGACAAACACAAGAATACACACAATGACATCAACACAGATAAATCACTCAAACTGCACCATGGTAAAGTCACAGATGTTTTAAAGAATAGCTTAAATTTCTGATGGCTGCCATTATAGTTGCCAAGAGCCGTTTTCTGACACAAATCTGTCTCAAGTGAAAAAAAAATTAAAAATAAAAACTTTGGGCAAAACTAGAGCAGATGTGACACTGCACAGCAAAAAACAACCTGGTCAATTGTGTTTTCCTGAGAAATCGTAAGCATAAATAAAGACACAAACAGCATAAATATCAAAATATGTGTCTGGGCAATTGAGAAGTTCAAATTCTTATTCCTATCATCATCTACTATTAGTTTTTCTCAGTTTTATACAGACTGAAATCTGTCTTCTTAGTCCAACTTCATGTGTTCAATATGTTTTGCTGTGTCAGTTGTGTTTGAGCTACATCTGAATTCTACCTCCTTGTGTTAAATAAGCCAGAATATGCCTAGTATTCTGCAAAGGAGGTTTGTGTTCAGGATTTTGACAGAAACTCAGTGAAGCTGTTGGTGCCTCAGTGCAATAATTCATTATCAAGAAAAAAAAGTGATATCCAAATATCCAAAAAGGTAAATTAAAGCTAAATTAAGGCCTGACTACACAACATAGTCAATGTTTTTGTTTTGGTTGGAGAGTTCACAAAAATAAAGCGCATTTCAAGCCCAATGAGTCGTGTTCAGCTGTGTCCAGGTAGGTTTATAAAAATAAACCTAGGAGCTAAGAAAAATAAATGTTTGTTGTTTATGCATGTCTTTCTACGCTGAATAATGTAATTGAAACGTGACGTCTCACTTTAAAAAGAAGAATGTGTGCCAAAATAAACGTATCATATAGGCAGTAAAATGGACCATTTCACCAGAGTTGTAAAAACGGAAAAGTAATTACTTGTTACATGGTCTAAACAATGCAGAAAATGAGTGGTTTGTGAGCTGCCGTCTGCGAAATGGCCAACGTTTTTAACCACAAACTGCCGGAATGACACTCAAAGGGGAAGCTGTCAATACATAGTCTGAGTTCTCCAGGAAATAAGGCCTTTGTGTGGGAGAGCAATCTTTAAGGAGCTCGAATGGAAATCTAAATGATAAACTGGTGGTGTGGGCATTACTTATTCCTGACTAGGGAAAACTTCCAAACATTTCAGTGTCTGCATAAAGCACATTTTCTGCACTCATTCTGCGAGGCATTACGTCTCCCTGGTGGTGCGCTGAGCAACAGCCGTGAGCCGCACTCCGGTAGTTGTGCGGAGAGGAAAGAACTCAATGCTTACTGCCTTGAAGACACTTTGGGGACACAAATGGGCTTTTTATGGCGCTCAAATTGTGTCCATTGCCGTGGGCTTGGTGTTGAGCATGGCGCGGTGCTGGGGAGAGAGGAGGTGAATAGCAGGGCAGGGAATGACTGCAGAGTGTGTGGTTGTTTGGAGGAGATGGACGGAGACAAGGGCGAGAGGAGGAGCAAATGTGCTGAGGAGAGCAGAGCCGCGGTTAGCCATGAAGGCACCCACTGGGCCAAGACAAGGCCTCCGCTCAAACTCTGTACATGAGCTTAGTCACAGCAGTTTGATCAGAATATTCACTGTGTATGCTATAATTAAGGTTGAGGAAGTACAAATGAAAGAAAATTTATTGGAAAAATGTGTTTTGACAGTATTCAAAGGATGTGACACATAATCAAGTTCGATGTTTTAAGGCCTTTATCTTTAGCAGTAGGCCTGTCAAAATAATTACTATACTGATATATTGTTACAAAAAAAAAAAAACAGCTAGAACAATGTGTTTTTAGGTAAATATTCTGGTGTAATTCCAGTGGGTACTTTTTTGTTTGTACAAGAGGGGAACCTTTTGTTATATTCTGGTCGTACAATAAGATTTAAGCTGTGAGGAAAAAACATGCTCAATGACTCAGATAGAAACTAACCAGCTATTCATTTACTGCCGCTTATCTTTGAATAATATTGTGCATTTAGAATTTTTGCATATTCCTGCTTCAGGGGTATTATATGAGTGAAATAAATTTGTTTCAATATTATAGTTTATCATCTTAAATAAATCATAATTCCAATTTTGAGAAATCAGCAGTCTTGTGATTTGCAGTTGCAATAAAGAAATCCCAGTATTTTTATGGAGATTTCACTCTGTTGGCAGAACACTGAGTAGCTCTGAATAAAATATAAAGTTGCCTTGCTGTTCATGTTAGATGTTACTGTTACTGATAATACATTTGCCTTATATTCTGACATTTGCTTTAGTGCATTATTCATTCTCTCTACAGTCATATTAGTTGGTTTGCTATAAAAGTAGCTTTCCAAGGGCATAAAGCAGATGTGGGGATGCTGATCTGCTACAGCCCTTTTAAATTACAATCAACTAAGCATTCACAGAGTCAAGTTGGGTGAAGTGCCTTACCCAAGAACACATCAACAGTATATGCACAATATCAGTGCAATGGTCCTGGGTGAAACTGCACTCCTAACAGCACATGTACAACTAAACCACTGTTAGTCATTTACCTCAATCCCAGTACCTACTCTCTTGTCCCAGCATCATTTAAATACATCAACAGGTGTCAATCACAGATCTCAGCTACACGCCCATTTCAGCCCCACCCTCAGGTCTTCCCCTCAGGCTTTACCTCATCTTCGCCCACTTTTCTCCCACGTATCAAACTTTGAGTGAGACCTGCACTGTGCCAAAGAAAAGGTTTATCCCTTAAACTTGACCCTTGCCACTTACAGACGTGAACAACTCTCTCACAGATACTAACCAGTGTTTCAAAGTGACTCGCATAAAAGTAGTGACAGTGACAGATGATTTAGCGTGCATGCTTAGACGGCAGAAGACCTGTGTCATAAATAACGACGCCTCCTGGCACGAGGTAATCATATCCGAGTGAATCCATTCCAGGTATAGCATACATTATGGGCCGGGGTCATTTTTCCCTGCACAAATATATGAAATCAGTTACAGTTAAGTGGGTAAGAATAATGCAGTGACTTGGCAAAAAAGAGAGAGAGAGAAAGGAAGCAGGGTGAGTAATGTTTTGGCATTTCCAGCAAGGTTACATTGTAAGAAAGTCAATGGGCCTTGGATACCGACTGCTGCAGCTGCTCCAACAACTCAAAGCACCACGTAAAACCACATTATTAATTATGTTCAGTAGAAAAAATAGGCAGGAGTTCTATAAGAATGTAATGCACAAGGGAAATAAGAGTTTGCGATGTGCGAAATTCATTTTTTGCTCTATTTTTTTCTATAGTGGGTCATGTGAAAGCCACTTAAGTCAAACTAAGACAAAAGTCGTGTGAAATGCCAATCAATAATTAGAAATGCCACTTTATTTGCCAAGTGTCCTCTGAGATATGCTAAAAATTGACTTTTCTAAGTATACGCTCTGAAGTTAAAAAGTCGAACGGACAGAACTAAATCTCAAATGTAACAAGATAGCTCGAGTAAGTGGATGTAAATCAATGGCATTTTGCAGAGTTACAAGTGGACTAGGCAGTGCACTCCAGGGCCGAGTGTAATTTTGTACTTGTAAAACTCAAGGATCTGGATCTGCTGACTTTTGGTTTGTGAATTTTAAGGTGAGCTTGTTCAAGGATGTCTCCAGCTGTACAGTGAATAGTGCAAAAGGAAGAAGAATAAAAGACAGAAAATAAAGGGACCAGCATCACTCAACTACATTGCAGGTCATTCTCACCCAGTTATAAGCTATTTGACCGAGATATAAGCTATTTGACTTCCAATGCTCAGTTATGTCATGTGAACATAGCTTGGACAAAATCTTTGACTTAGTATGCTTACTTTTGGATCTGGAGATCTGCATTCTTGGCTCAAACAGTGCCTCATAAGATATCCAAAAAGCTAAAGGTTTTCTGTCATTTGTCTGTTCCTCAGTACAATGAGGATCAAAATGTTATTGTTTAAATCCAGCATGCTGATAAAAGAACACCAAATTTCAGTTTATCGGCCTAGAATTGTAGTACATGAATCATTTTCATTGCTGTATAAATAGCATTGGTGTCCTTGCTACTGAATCATCTCAACACACTTTTGATTCTCAAGCTTAGTATGAATAAAACTGAGATTGCTGAGACAAGACAAGATTTGAATTCTTGAGTCAGACTTGCATTCCAGTAGTAAAAGTAAGCAGACAAGATGAGACAGTGATGAGATAGTGTGGCCTCTGCAGTCTCTTGTGTACTGTTTACTATCCCTGCCTGGACGACTTGTGTGCAGGAGTCTGTGCAGCCAGTGTGTATGAGCATCTCTGGGGGTGGCAGCAGAGATGTGGTAATGCGCATGAACTGAGGAGTGTGCTCTCTAAAGGCCTGGAGGGAGTCTGCAGCACGCTCCCGAAACAAGCTGTCCAGTAGTTATTTCAGTGCTCCTCACAAACTCTGAAATGAGATGAACTCTGAGGTCTCTTCTGCCTGCAGCATGCCAGCGCTAACGGCATGCATCCCTTTATCCATATCCTCCCTCCCAGAAAGTTCCATAGAGTGTTTGGGAGTCTTTGAACGAGCTCAGCAGTTGTGGAAATCAGCAGGAAATGGAAAAAGAGACGCCCAGAGAATGGATGTCTATCATTTTCATTCAACACTCAAGACCTAGTTTTATTTGTCAGTCGCATCGTTCTCATGCCAGATTTTACAGCAACAAAAAAGGAGCTGTGAAAGGTTTAGTCGGATAATTACCTCACAATCGCTCCGGGCTTTGGCTCAGGAAAAGCTTTTGGGAGTTACTTTCTTTTTTCATGGGAGGTCATAAAATAAGATGCTGCAAATCATAAAGGATCTTTGCATCACCATGACTTTCTTCAAAAAGTCATTTCACTGATGTCACTGAGTGAAAAATGTATAATAGAGCCACAAGGTCCCATAAGAAGCCTCAATAAGTTTAACACTACGCGCTGTAATCACCTTTCTTACTCATAAACAGACTGAACTAAGATGGCAGTGTAGTCCATAACAACAAGGACAGGGCATCCATTGTGTAGAAAATGTTTCCCAAGTTGGTCTTAGAACTGTGTTGTTGTGATACATTCAGATAACTTGGCTCAAATGGTAACTGATGTATAGTCATTAGGTACACTTCAAAAGAGCTGTTGTAACAGAGATGACAAATCCTGTAAAATACCTGCCTTTCCCTCTATGCATTTTTTTTTCCTGTACTCTTCATCTATCTGTATTTTGATATGTTTTCGCAGGATCTGAATCATATGGTAATGTTGGGCCTGTCTGGCCAATGTATGTTATATCTCCAAGTGACTCGGCAAAGCCAATCGCTTGTGCTTATTATACAACTGTGATACAGTCTGGGTAGATGCAAATGTGTTAAAGGAACCAAACACTGCTGAAAGAGCTGGCATGTAAGGCATAATCCATGGAATATGCTCCATTTTTTTAACCCTGATGTTGAGCTAAGGGATCAGGCCTAGCACCTAAAGAGCTTGGACACAAAGAGATATGCCAGTAGAGCTTTAGATTTCATTCTCTGCAAAGGGAAATACTTTTCCATAAACAGAGAGCTTGTTTAACAAATACACAAACAGACAAATACAACAACATTACAAAGACAGACACAGCATGCCTGCACTTAGCGGGACCTGTTGTTCAAAATGTGACAGTTGAAGGAATCAGGCTTCTTCTTGGCCCATATCTCAGGCTGAGATTTCCACTTTTTAGGGCATTCAGTCTCAAACAGAAGCAATATTTTCTTTAGGTCACCATGATGATTAATGAATACACATAAAGCTTAATTTGAGAGCGAAGAGATAACACAAAATGTGACTACAAAGTATGTAGTAAAGCAGGATTTTGGGTAAGATTGTAAATTTATGTGAGGAAAATAATCTAAATCTGCCCAACAACTGGCCCAAAAATATCGGCAGAGCTCATAGAGCTTATCATTTTATCTGGACTCTAAACAATCAATAATCGGTATTGACTATGAAAAAAAAAAATATATCAATGGATCTCTAGTCTGCCCTGAAGGCAGAGAGGTGTTCATGTAGTGGCTGAACGCAGGCGTATTCTATGAAGATTGCAAATGCATCCAATGACCCTGCTGTCAACATCTACATATTAGACCTTTAGGTATTTTTGTAGAGTTCAGTCATTTATTAACAATGAGCATATAGAAAAAAAACGCACAGGTCATGCTGTTGCAGCAGAGCATGCGCCGACTTGAGATTTGAGAATTTAAATTTGCCTCTCCATTCAACCCACACACACATCCAGACAGTGAACTCACTTTGGTTTAACGGTCAAACCCAGATGTTGTACACCGTCTGATGACACAGCTGCTACACTTTTGAGGATCAACTGGAACGTCAGCAGGAACGTCCATAAAGCCATCTAGACCAAAACACTGGTCTAAATGTGGTGTAGTTAGAATTCAATATTATCAAAATGATCCACAGAAAAAGTCAGATCCTCAATTTGAATAAATTGAGCTACACATTTCTTGCCACACCTCTGTTGAAACAATTTCAGCATAGGCTCTAAGCCCTATGTATAAACCAATACGAAGGGTGCATTACATATACCACATCGAAGTTTGAACAAAACCATGAATTAACCCATAACAAAACCAGTCTACATCTAGCCCAGGCCTACATCAGGAAGTGTACAAGTATCAGGGCGTAACTGGGATCACTTGTCAAGGCACCCCAAAACCATACAGACACCAAGCTAATGGTGCAACATATAATGACCCTTAACAACTCAATAATTAACTTTTAAAATTCAAATTAAAAGATAGATTCTCTATCACTTAATAGTGACTTAACTGCTTATTCAATTTAAGTGAAACTTGGTTGCAAGGAAAGTCAAAGCAGGTTGCCCTGTCCCTAAGGGTAGCAACAATAACCAAAATTAAGACATAATTACAGACTCAATCAGGGTAATTACACGATCTATTATTCTATTATAGGCTTCTTGGCAATAGCTTTCACTCCCAAAACCACCTCTCCTCCCACAAAAGGCTCCTATAAAACTTTAAGTGGCCATGAATTCATAATGTATGTCGATGATCAGGTTATATTCACAGCTGGAGGTTAGATGAGTTCATGGTTCATATGTGGAGCTAGTTAAAATAGACTTTACATCCAGTGAGCCTTAAAAAGTAGTTCACAAATCTCCAGATTGATGTGGGATTACATACTATGCCCTCATAAAAATAAACACTGCTGTCAAAATAATTTGGGCATAAAACTAAATATTTTAGTCAAATTCAAAACTGAAAATGAATGTTAAAAAATGTAATGACAATTGCATTGTTCAAGATATGAGATATGTCTGGCCAAACGAGTGTACAGATCTCTAGCTATGCTCTTTGAACTGCACAATATTTTAGGATTAAAAATGCAACTAGTAAGGATTAGCAACAAATAAATTGTCATTCTGACAGTAATTAAGAACTTGGCACTATAAAGGACATTTATTTTTTCATAACCCACCTCTCTTCAAAATGGAACCAATGACTTCCATTAAAAAAAGACACAAAAACATGTTATGTTTTTCTACATTTACATGTTGACTGGTCGCCCACATGTGCTTTTAGGGGGCCAGCATTGAAAAAGAACTAGTATTACTATTATTACTGTGCACTTTAGACTCCCCAGTTGAAGTTGTAGGCATTTGTAAATATTCTATAAGTATTGGATCTAGCGCCTCTAAAAGCACCTGCGCCTCACTTGCAGCTCACTCTCCACAGCAGAACTGTGTGATTACACTGCTCTGCTGCTACATGCTGAAGTGTGCTCAGAGCTCTCACATTTGGTGCTGAACACTAAGGAAGATAAAGCACACAACATGTTGCAAAAAAAGACTATTTTACGCTAAGACAATAAGATGTTAAAATGCCACTGAGCAGAGTCATTGTTTAAGTCCTCCTTTGTTTGCAGTTGAAAATATGGTTTTACACCCTCTTCACACTGAGGTAGGCTGAAGAGTCAGTCTGACTTACATTCTGTTCTCCAGACTGTAGCCCAGCTGACTGGAATTTCATTTCAACCCATACACGAGAGCCCCTAATGGAGATATAACTTTGGGTAAGATAATAATAAATAGGTAAGCGATTTGAAGAACCTTGCTGTATATGATAGAGCCTATTGACAGATAAATACCAGACTTGTACTCAATTTCAGTTTAAATATGGTGTAAATTTACAGTGAATACTTATGTTGAAGTGGCTTGATCATGGAAAAAATCTAATTGCGATTTTTCAGACAAGTATTGCGATTAGATTTGCTATTTAGGGGCACACAGAACATTCTGTTCTTTCCAGAGGTCATTAAAAATAAATTTCAGCCTTTGCAATTTAATAATTTCTCCAACTCAAATTGAGATTTCAATTTGATAGTAATCAAACAGGTGACCCGATTTGATTCACAGTGCTGGTGGTGAAGTTTTCTGAGCTTGAATTTATTGTAACACACTTACTTAATTAAAACTAAGACTGTCCCTAATCCCAGGACGACATAAAATCAACCCAAGCAAGACGAAAGGTCCACTAAGAGAACACAAAGCACGTATTATTTCGCTGGCTGCTGCTGCACATTTACAAGCTCGGTGTTTACTTAACGCTGACTTTGAAAGGCTAGTTGTGCTTTAACAACCCAGCTGAGCGCAACAAATCGGGCCAGGAGCCTTGGAACTCCTGGCAGCGCTGGTATGGCTCCCCCTGGCCTCTATGGCAGGGGCTCGCAGCTTTTTACATTCTCACTTCGGCGGTGAGAGCTATCAAATATAATAGCACAGTTGCTCTTTGTCACAACAGAAACAACAGTCATGAAATTTTAACAGCTCCAAGAACTGATCCAGCAGCGCAGTCCCCCAGCAGAGCTCCCGTTTCCTGACACAGATTCAGCCAAAGACAGCAGACAGCCTCCAAACATCAGATTGCATGAGAGACTTGATTAGGAGATATTAAAATACAAAATATAAACAGCAAGAGGCATTCAGTGTCAATTTCCTGATGCAAATGTGATTGAAGGAGTAGTGGCATAGAGCTAACTGATAAATCAAAGAGACATGTCAAACAGGGTAGATGATTTTTTTGCTATGGGCACAGTAGAGTTGTCATGATACTAACATTTCAAACCTGATTTTTTCATACTAAGGAATAGACTTGATAGACAATACAGATTCCGATACCACCATGATAATAAAAAAAAAAAACACTCTTTAGACAACAGAAGAAAATAGAATGAAAATAAGTCTGAAAAAAATCTATTAAATAGTGAGGCAGATGTGCATCCTCTTATGATAGGTGCTCCTCTGTGAGTTTGTGGATATAAAAACAGCACAGAGCAGTGATGATGACAGCTGGAGACGAGAGGCAGCTAAAGGTCTGTCTGTCACAGTTCTTATTGAAAGAAAGTGAGGATTCACTGTGTGTTTTGGAGCGGAGTTTATTCACTGTATTCCTTGTATGAGTCAGCGCACACACAGGGCTCGTACAGTGAAGTTGTGCGTGTGCGTGTACACATGCAACCGTGCTTCGGCCCACTCCTCCAAATCGGGCCAAAGTCTCAACGAACCGTGCCTGGGCACAATTCGATTGCGCTCACACTGACAAACGCACCAGGGCAATCCGTGCTTGGGTAAGGTTCTAAAGTACTAGTGTGAGTGCACCGTAAAGCAAACCTGGGCATTGACCAGCTCCTGGACCACATACAGCCCTTTGGTTGACTTTGGCTTAAGCTGATTTGGAATTACAAAATAAACATATTTTATCAAAGCTGCACTGCTTTTATTTAAGGTGTTGAAGTGTGTGTTTTTTTTTTTTTTGCTTGTTTGTTTGTTTTGTAAGGTAACTCCACTTTTTCAATGCTTAGTCATAACATATACTCTTACCTGTCTTGCCAGCTTGTCAAAACAATGCTATTTACTGCTTTTTATAAAGAGATACAATTTATTTTATGCAAAATTGAGTTAAGCAGTTTGGCCAGTCCCCCACAATATTTTCTGCTTCTCACATGGCCCTAAAAATAAAAATAACTGGCCACCTCTAGTTAAAGCTAAAGGTTCATTTTTGTCCTGTGAATATAACTCTTTTGTATCGATACCTGCTTAAATGAGTATCTAGTTTTGATTCTAGTTTCAGTATTACTCTGATTTTTTTATACTTTTGACAACCCTAGAGCACAGGCAGGTTTACCCAAACCTGACAAAGTGTGAAAAAGGTGTATACCTACAAAAGTTAAATGCTCACTTATTTACTCATCAGTTTGACCAATATATCCACCCAATTTTCACCTTTTATAATCTCAGGCAGCAACAGCTAAAGCATAGGCTAATTATTCTCTGTCAAACAAGCAACATATAGAATAGTGAAAAATTATACTTCAGTGCAGCATAACTTCAATCCATAACAAGGGGGCTCACAATGCAATAAAGCAGTGCAATAAAGCTGTCTTAAGAGTTTGAAATGGATGTCCAAAAGTCATTGCTACAGGAATGATGTTTTCTTAAAGGCCCATATTACGCTATTTTCTGATCTACAATCTAATCTGATCTATGATCTTATCTAATGTCATTTACTCATCAAACACATATCTGGAGTTGCGCTTTGATTTGTTCACACATGTTTAACACGCAAACCCTGCATATTTAGGCTGAGTTCTTCTAAAAACAGAAAACAACCTTGTGATGTCATGTGGTAATACAAATAGTGCTCCCCTGCATTTTTAAACCCCATACACCTTCAGTAGAATCATTTGGATGAATTCAACTCTGAAATTGCCAGTCTACTAAACAAAAGGTAAAAGGTACCTGTTAACTTCATGGTATCACAAGGTGGAACAGAGCTTTTTGAATTGGAGATAGAGACAAACTAATAATAAACGGTTACTCAAACATCACCAGGTATGTTTTTGATGAGGTCACTGCGTTCTAACATGGATTAAAGCTCACAAGAGTCAATTTTGTGTAATATAGGACCTTTAAGGGGAGTGCATGAATGGGAAAGTAAAATTACAATAATGTCATATCGTATAAATTGGGAGATAATGATCAGTGTTCAACATATTGTCCCAAATGCACTAGCCATGGATTGTCTTGGATTAAAAAAATAATAATAATAAAAAAAAAAAAATGTTTCTTTTGGGGGTTCCATCAAAATACCCAATATTCATCAATGGACAGATTTACATACAGTATTATATTATATAGATATAGAAATGTGTTGTTTTTATTACTGCGTCCTAACCTTTTCAGTTTGAAATGCATTCCCAGCCAGTCCTCCACCACAGCACGTCAGAGTGTGTGAAAAGGCCCACAGTCTTGTCCAGAAGCTCCTACAAGGCCTCTGTTCATAGACTGGCCCATCGCTCTGGGACTCTCATTCTCAGCTCGGCAAAGCTGTCAACTCATTTCAGAGCCACGCAGGACGCTTCGCACTCCTCATTCAGCCACAGATGAGACGTCTTCAAAGGTCACCATGCTTGCTGTGTGTGTGGGGGGGTGAAGGATTGTGGGAGTTTGAGTGTTTGCAGGTAAGTAAACAGAGGTTGCCAGAGTGTAGTGGGCGCGTGTGTGGTGCGTACAGATGAGGAGCAGTGGGAGAGCGGACTATAGCGTTAGCGTGCGTCGGCCCTCCTGCAGAGATCAGTGAGGTGTGCGTAGCGGGCCTGGTCAGCTGGCAGCACACACGCCGCTCACTGGCTTATATATGAAAAACAATTGGACAGCTCAAAGGGGGTATCACGTAACACACACAAACATGTACATGCTAGTGTGGAGAGCTTCATGTACCCAGGCTGTGTTTTCTTTTTCAGCTCTTAATCAACTGGCTGCGATACCTGATGCATTACACATTGTACTTGAATATTAAATAGTCATACGGCTGGGTATGTGGAATAGCACACATCCATCATGCAAATATGAGATATTATATTCAAAACCAGGTGTAATGGTGTGGGTACATGACAGCTTCTTCCGTATGGCCCCAAGGCAGATGTGCAGCAGGGAGGACAAAACTGTCCAACACCAGTGTTTTAAATATTGAGAATTAAAATAAAAAGGTAAGAATTTGAATTTTTTATGTTGGTGTAATGTTGTTGTGTGTAATGTTGTTTTGTTATTAATATTGTAGTTATAGTTATGTAGTTAAAAAATACATGTGTATAGGAGGAATCATGACATTTTTCTGTTGTTCAGGCTGGCAGTGTGTACAACTGAGGCTCATGATTAAGTCTCTTTGCACAAATGTACTTTGATATCTGCATATTAACCGATGAAGATAAGTCATTGCATTACATTGGTGTAGTGTTTATCAACATCAAGGAGAGAATAAACGCATAATGAAGACACAATAAGAGACCTGATTAAGCCCATTTGAATTTAGTGTGTGATTATACAATACATGGACTGTTTCTTGTAGCAAGGTGAACAATAGAACTGTGCTTTGAATCCAAGTCTGTAATGTTAAAACATAATTACACAAACCAGGGGAAAGAAAACTAAACACACTGTACAAATGCCTCCTCCAGGTTAGGAATGTTTTGTCGTGTAGTACTGTTCAGCTTCATCAAAGACTTCTTTGCTAACAATCTCTTTCCAAGCAGCATACATGTACTCAACCAAACCACCTACAAAACATATTGTTAAATCTTTTTTTTTTTTTTTTTTAAAGTACTTTTAAATATAGTCTATGCATTAGAGCTTAAAAAATAACAAGTAGACCTGCAGTGACATTAAGCTGGTAGTTAACAATCACATTCTTCCAGGTGTGCAGTCATTTGCATGATAATTTGGCAGTGGTTAGATGTCTATTTTGCAATTTAAGATTGAGAAGGAGAACACAGACTTAGGACTTCTCGTGTTCAAAATCGCTAAGTATATTACAGTCTTTTTTGTAATTGAGAATTCTCTCAGGGGGTCAAAATGAGTCAATTCTGATCAAAAGTCTAATTTCTAACTTGCCTGCCTCTGTGAATCAGATGTCTTCCTCTGTTTTTTCCTCCATCTGTCTATCGTGTTGTTGTTCTATCTCAGCCGGCAGCTACACTCAGGAGGAGCACGAGCACGCCTCCCTTGTGTTTCACATTGGAGTCTGTACAGTGACACACATCCACAGAGGCCTGTAGTGAGAATTCCCTTCACTCACACATGCAACACATGCACACAGTACAGTAACAAAAACCTCAGGTCTACCATAATGATTATCACTGACTTTGACCAGCGGTTACAATAGGAGAACACGTCTTTCAATGCTCTGAAACATGGAAACTCCGACCCAAGCAGCCGTGACACAGACTTTGTTCAGCACAACCAGAGTCCATTGGCTGTCAAAACTGCTGTCACGCTTAGCTTCCTCCCACCACTCTCTGGCCGCTATATACTGCACATCTATAGTCAATATTTATGGCCCGCCAAAAGCGAGCTCTGGTCTGCAAAAAACAACCTTTCCACTAAACCTGCTGCTTTGCTGATTACACACATTTGTCTTGTATTTAGCCAAGGGTGGAGTACGAAAGGGCATTCAAGTAAGCAGGAAGTGGACAAATTAGTTTTTCGCCTGGAGCTCAAGTCATTTAGACTTTTTAAGATCCATTCAGAAGGTCAGTTTTTTGTTTGTTTGTTTTTTTGAGCATTTTAAAAAAGAAAAAGATCAATCAGTTTAAAACTTTTGCTATAAATTAAGGTTACAATAAACGAACAAAACTGAATTAAAATGTGAATTTTGAAGGTCATCCTTGTTCATCCTCCATCCACTGATCCTGGCTTCAGAATAGAATTTCAGAATACAATATTGATGCAGAGAGATTGTCTTTGAGACACTTAATTTTCTAAACAATTTAAGAAATGTATCCAAAATGGCCCCCATCTAAACATTATTTTATTTAACTTTTTCACAAACCCTCCCAACTTTTGCTCCCAAAACCTAGCTGTCTGTTTGGAGCCACTGGTAATCTGCTGCCAGTGTTCTTCTGATATCAGCCTTGTAGCACTTCACACAACAGGAGTCTGATAGGATCAGACATGTTTGAAAACATCTTGTCACCTGCCGTGCCCATGTTTAATCCTAAACTCACACGACAGGATAATCTGCCCAGAACAGGGCTGTGGTGGGGTGTGGAATCACCACTAAAACTGTGAGATGACCTTGTCACAGAGCACTGCTCTTCTGCTGTGGCTCCATCCAGCAGGGCTGCAGCAGACATGGTCATATTTTTTTTTACCCAGAATGCCAGCGGAACATCTGGGTTAGGCCTCTGAGAATCTAAGGTCTAAATGTCTTCAAGACAATTTGCTTTATCAAAACAATGATTGGAGCAAATGAGCACGGTCCAACAGAATCACAATTAAGATCCACATTATTCATGTTCCATGTGGCCATAATTGAGCAATTAGCAGAGGCTACTTAAATGCTCGCAACAATTAAAGCTGTGAAATTGCTTGTTGAGATGGTTACAGGCAGTGAGATCAGACTCCGAACAGGACTGAATTTAATTACTCATTGTTAACAAATGTATGTAGTGTCAAGTGGTTTTCAATCATAGAGTTTTTAATACAATGGAAAGGTTACTGATTTAAATTAAATGCAACATGTTTAGCAAAAAATTCAAAAACCCTATGATGTAAGATCTGCCAAGACAAAAAATACAGTAGACTTTGGTTTCAAATCGAGGATGGCCCATCCCAGATATTAATGTGAAGCACATCATGTGTAGGAAATGGCTAGATTCCACTGGGATGAGTCAAATAAATATTAATAAAGTAATAAATAACAAGCAGGTACCTTTATGGATGATGTTGCCTGTGAAACAATTACAAAAATGTATTCAAATTGTCACTGTTAGACAATAGACCTTTGTCATTATTTCATATATCAGCTCTGACTGGATATCACCAAAAATCAGACTGAAGAAAAATTGGAAGAGTGTGAATTGAGCCTGGGGAGGGAAAAGTTTGAAACTACAGTTTGTGTATCTGCAGTGAAATAACTGCTGTGCCTCTTTCCATCTCTGCTGCCGATAAGAGCAGACTGAGGGATACTTATTAAAGCACAGGCTTTTTCACTAGTGCGCACACATTGAAAAAAGGAGAAATGGGGCCAAGGGTGAAAAAATTGGAACCCTCAAAAACCTGGAAAGATTCTGCAGTTAATTAAGATAAAACGATTCAATTCTGGAGAGATCAGGGTAACGATTCAGTGCATGGCACGTGGGGGCCATTCTGATTAGCAGCCAGCCAGAGAATTCCTCGACATTTTGATGCGAGACAATCTTTTGCATTTTCAATTACACACTCCAACAGCCCTCTAACTACCAAAACCAAGCTCATTTGCATGATTGAAATATAATTATAGTGCGCCAAAAACAAGCTTCTGTTTTGGTTCCTGTTACAATCTCTTTCACCCCCTTCTGATTTCGCGCTCGAATCAATCTTCGAGTCCGACTGAGGAGGGAATAAGTAATTGAAGGCATTTTGCAATAGGCTGAATATACAGATGTAGCACAGATGTTAAATTGACAGGGTTTAGACACATGTAAAACTGTAATTAGCTTAAGTCCTTTCTGTAACATGACAAAAGGTTATAGTTGACAAGTACAATATAACAGCAAAGCAGTAAGGTAAAAAAAAGTATACTGAAACAAATCATATACAGGTCTCCAAATACACATTGGAGTCTCAGTGACTTGTGTTTGCTAGAAATCCATGTTTTGGTAAATACAAGACATTAAATTGGCATAATGAATAAATTGGAAAGTAAAGGCAGAGTGAGGTGTCCATAAACTGTGTTGCGTTGCCCCGGCTCCCCAGTGCTTACTCAGGAACAGTATTAATAGAGGCGGAAAAGCAAAGCAGATGGCAGTTATGACATGGCCATATCTTTTGGGCGGCAGAGCAGCACATTGGTCATTTCAGGGCACACACTGTTGTTGGGGTGAGAGTTCTCCCTGACACAGATGGTGCTCCTCCCAGTGCTCTCCATTATCAGCAGCTGGAGACCACCTCTGGCATGATCATTCACCGCTGGGCTCTCAATTACACCCCACTGTACAACACTGCAGCTCCACTGTGCAGTATGCAGAGTCAGCTTTTCCTATAAGACGTTATCAACATTAAAGAGCACATTATGCATTCTTGTAGCATTAATTCACTTTAAACGTGCTTTTGGTCACTGGACTGGAATTTCACATATCATCTCTACATTTGGAAAACAGACTGAATAACATCTCAGTTCCCAATTAGGTGTTTAGGTGTTGGAGCTCCCTCTGCTGTCAGGGAATGAATTAGGGCTGGGCAATATAGTGATGAAAACTGAATCGTGATCTCATTTCTGTGGCAGTATGTTTTGGTATGTTCTGTTTTGGTGAATCACTTATTGTTAAGAATGCAGCTCTCTGCTCAATCAAACACACTTTTTTACCACCCACACCTAAAAATGGTCATCCTTAGCAAAGCTCTTAGTGAGTGACAGGTGTATTTAAACAATTACAGTGAAGTGTGAACTTTCAGAAGTTTTGCCTTTTGATACCTCTTGAAGGCATTAGTGCTACTTGTCAATTAAGTATCTTGTTTTTATAGTGGTTTCAAGTATTATCTATGCTTTTTTTTGGCAACCTAAATTTGAAACTGCAACATTTGGAAAAAAAAAAAAATTAGTCCAAACTATTTTGTAAATCCTCTAACACTTTAAAACACGTCAATAGAAAGAAAGCTTGTGTTTTAGGAACCTACACCAGCATGTAAGTCAACTGAAATGCTAAAAAGTTATTATTTTTTTAAAGTCTGCATAAATAAATAACATTCTTTCAATCTAAAGAGATTTTAAAATGACACTTTCACCATCTTCTTTATACTAATTTTATGCATACCATTGCTATATATATGTATATATATATATATATATATATATATATACACACATATACACACACATAACCATGGTATTAAATAAAACGTTTATGGCAAAGAAAATCTGCTGGACCAGAAACACAAGTAAAGTATATTGGAAAATGTATGCAGTGATGGTTTTCCACAAATGAATTGGTTCTGCCTCACTTTTGGACACAACTTGCATCCCCACAGTGAAGAAGATGGCATTTAGGCTTTACAGCCAGTGCTTATTGGGCCTGCTGTTTGTGTGTGTCTGACAGAAGACATGGCCAGTGTGCTGTAGTGTTCAAGAGGACTATTTCTATGTGCAAATTCAATCCAAAAGCATTTGCACACACACACATCCAAACTCCATTAATCATTACTTGTTCTGAGCAGCTTTACTTGATGGACTTATTTCCATTCAGCGGTGAGGCACAACCTGCCGAGGGCATTTCAATGTTCCTCCTCCTCCACATTCTTCTTCATTACAATGCTGCAACACCACAAACATGACCTGCACCAATACAATTTTACATTCATTTTACTAGCGCCCGGAATAGGGGGTTTTCGCAGTCCTTGTGCTGAGGCAGGGATTCAGTATAAGCAGGACTACCAGAGCTGCCCTAAATTAACATACAAAAGAAATCCTGAATAAGATCCCTTTATATGAGCCGTGCCTCATCAGACACCCGAGCACACAACACAGCTGCATCAAAGCAACAAATCTATTCATTTCTGTGCCGGCCCTTATTCAGTCGCTGCATGCAGTCCCCAAGTTTATGAAGACGCTGTAATTAGTCTGCAAAGAGCCGCTGCATATTCAGTGGTCCACATCCACAGGCTCCTTCAAATACAATGAAAACAGATGCATTTCCAGAATACATTACAGTCTAAATTAGAATAGATTTCTTTGTACTGTACTGCTTTGAAGAATGACCTTCCTTATTGGATTACGTGAGCATTTATTTGAATACAATACTATGTCAATTTAAAATATGTTATTGGCCTCTGTCTTGTACACTTTCATAATTAAAAAGTAAGATTATATAAAGCACATTATATCTGTAAGCCTGTAAGTACTCCTTTACAAAGAGTTTTTTTTTATTTTTTTTATCATTTCCAAAGAAGGCCAAACATTTCAAACATCATTGTCACAACTTACATAAGAAAATATTCAGTGCAAATTGTTGTATTACATACAAAAGTAGATGATACATCATCTACTGTTGTGTGTATTAAATGGTAATTGGTCACATTTTAATATAGCCCTTTTCTTCTAGGGACTCAAAGTGCTTTACATCAAGGAACCACTCACCTACTGATGCACACATTCATACACCAGTGTACGCAGACACTGGGGGCGAGGTGCGTTAACTGTCTTGCCCAAGGACACAACAACATGTTACGTACTGGTGCCCGTTTGCGCATCCCATTGCGTATATTCTTATAATTGTGTCTGTTTTGTGGTGTGGTTGGTCCGCGTATAAATAGGCCGCCTATCTCTTGCTCCTGCGCTCCTGCTACGCACCACCTCGCCCTCCGCACACCTGGGCGCGCGCTCGTTGCTATGCGCGCTCCTTTGCCTTGGCTGCTTGACGCAGGCCGCACCATGCCTGCTAGCTGTTAGCCTTTTGTGTTTGACCTGGTGGGACCGGCTGTCCTGTTTTCGCCTTTTGTTTGGTAAGGTTAGTTTGGGGACATCTTTTTTCCTTGAGGTTAGCGATGTTGGTACCGGCTTCTATGGCCCTGTACGGGGTTGGCCCGGTGCCACATCATTTTGTTCTGTTTGGTACTGTTTTGTTCACCTGGTCTACCTTTCAGTTGATACTTTGTTTTTGGGCACGGGAGGGGCTTTAGCGTTTTTAAAGTAAATTAAAATTAACTTAAAAATAAAAACATCTTTTACTTTTGTAACCTTTTCACCTCCTGTGTCCTCTTTAATATGTTTGATCCACCCGGGTCATAATACAACAGCATTTATCTTTGAGAGCTGGAATCACACCAGCCAACTTGTGGGTCATTGGATCTGACCGCTCAACCAATGATGTTTATGTCCAGAGCAGGATTTGAACCGCCAGCCTTCAGATCAGTGGACAACCTTCCAACTGAGCTAGTGTCATCAAATTCAATACATAGCACTGATGTAAAATTAATAATCAGCTTCCTGCAGCATGACAAACATATGATTAAGTAAAGTCAATTAAAATCTTTAAGCCGTCCCTAGCTTTAAAATGTACTTTTAGAAGTTATCTTTCCATGATTTAAGTTTAAATAAAAAGGTTTACAGAAAACTTTGTAAAAATTTGTTTCAAGTACAAATCACCCTTTTCCACCATTAACTGCCTGTGATGTTTTCAGGCCGTGAAGTTGTTGACTTTTGTGTGGCAGTGTTGAGCAGCAGTGCTATCAGACGCCTGACAGGCCCGCCGTGCCCCCGTCTCTGTGAGCGCTCGTCAGTGTCACACTGCCGGCCCACTGTGTGCCCTTCAGTTTGTCCCGAGCTCACAGCTACGCACAAGAGCACTGGGATTATACAACGAGCAGTGCACCGCTTATACTCCGCACCGCACCGCTGATCCCCATTCAAGAGGCTGTAACTCCACACCTGCCGAGACAGATAAGACGCCCAATCCTGCCTTTCATTCCAGCAGCGTCCCCTGTGTGATATCAAATCGGCAGAAAAGATATTAAAATATGCTCAAACAGATGGAAGTTTATAATGCTAATATGTGCTCAGATCTTTAACTGGAGTATGCGGATTATGTATGTGAGGCAGAATTTGGAACAGACGAAGGTGTCGAAGCGCTAACGTCATAATCACATCGCTGATCACACCTGTGTTAGCAGCGAGATAGAGTGTTCTTTCTTTAGAGGGTTTTTATTTCAGGGGCTGTGTGATGTTGTTGAGGTAATCTGACAGCACAGAAATTGGTGATGTGTGATTGATGACTGCTTCTCTTTTTTTTTTTTTTTTTTTTTTTTTTCCTGTTTTACGATTCAATTTACTGCAAACAAGCAAACAGTCGCTCAACCCATGGACGAGATTTATCCTAAAGTCTTTACACACTCGTCCGAAGTGACCCAAGTTTTATGATGCAATGACTGTTCTTCACAAAATGTTTACTGATTTATTATTATTACAGAGCAAAGGGTCGAGTGCCTGCCCATCATAATGTCTTGTGGACTTCATGTAGAGGTATGTAGAGAGTTTACCAAAAAAATATCTGATTGCAATTTTGATTAGATGTGCCATTTATTTATTTTTTTTAATGAAGTGGACATTTTAAACTTGTCTGGAAACAATGAGCATTAATATCTGAGACTGACCTGTTTAGTATAGTATATTTACTTTAGTGGGTTTTATCCAATACAGAATTTTTGTTGTTGTTTTGTTCACGTAGGTAATGTTAAGGTGCAATGTGTGTGGAGGGGGGGTTCCATCAAAAGCTTTTCTCCATGATTGCTTTGACTGGAATGTTTCACAGTCTATTAAACCCTTCTATCTTCATGGAGATCAAACCAGGCCAAGTTACAGGTAAGATCTGTGGAAAAGAAACCACGCTCACAGTCAGAGTGCCTGTTTTTCTAGGCATTTCTGGGCAGTAAAAACATTTGTAATAGAATAAATGTATGGTAGACCTGGTTAATGTCATACTCTGGAACATTCTAGACAGACCAATGACAGATTCATAGAAACAAGTAGGTAAGAGACCCTCAACCGAAAGGTTACTGTGCACCTATAAACTACTGTAGCCTACATGATTTGTTAACTGTGGCCATACAATTTGTCATTTTATCCTGTAATCATGGATATTATTAAGGGCCAAATAAAATGCCATATGTAATGAGAAAATGCCTTTAAAACTGTACTTTTTACCAATACCAGTCATTTTTTTTTTTAAACAAACACACAAGCCAACATCCCGTTAGCAGTAACATAAATGTATAAATTCTTTTATATGCTTTTTGTGTAAAATCCAAAGCAATTTAACCTCATGCCCACGACAGTATAAGAGCAAGAACAAAACACCTACATACAGTTAATTGGTCCATTACTGACAAAAAGCACAGAAGTCCAGAGGATCTGATTAAAAGGCTCTTATCTAAAAAGGTCTTTGATGTGCTTTTAGGCTTAATTAATGAGCTAAAGACATCACAAACCCACTAGTCTCTAATATGGATAAATAATTGGAGATTATGAAGGCAGCGTGGTGCCATCTCCAGCTTTGAGGGAGTCCTGACTTTGGGCACTAGCCTGCTGCAGTGGAGAGACCTGCTTAGAAAATATCAGACCAGAGCCCTGTGATAGTACGACTGTGCTCGCTGGGTTAAAAGCCAACAGGCCACAAAAACATCACCACTGGTCGATTCGATTTAATTAAGTCGCTGTGGTATCATTTCATCTCATCTCCATATGAAAGACCTCGTGCCCTGTTGGACTTCAGAATGGAAGTGGAAGCAATTAGCCTTACCGACCGCAGGATTTCCCAGCTACCGAGCACAATTCGTTCAATGGATGATAAATATTTGCCAGAAATCAGTGCTGCTTATTCATGCGCTACACACGCCGAACAAAACAAATGAGTATACAAAGATATCATTATGGGAATCTTCAAAACAGGAAAATGGGGAAACCAGTTATTTTCGACTCGGCTAATGTTCACAAATTATAGTTATATCACTGTGTAAATTTCCTACTTCAGAGACTTAACACAAAGGCATAGTCCCTTCCTAGTTATTGCATAGCCCATGAAAAGTAGACAGTTTGTTAATAGGGATTCTTATTTATCAAAAATCAATAACAGAGTGATGCTTGTTTTGTGCAGCTCGAGAACAAACGCATCAATCATTCTGTATTAGGAGTGGCGGCCAAAACTTTGGAATATTTATAGTTTCGTTTGCTTATGTGGTTCAAAACATTCTTTGACCCAAGTAATTAGAGCATCGCCCAGTTGCCAAAAGAACAGCCTCATCAAAACACCACAAGTAATAGAATGCCAGTAAAATCTGAAGCACCACAGACAAAAACAAAGCAGTGGAAAAGTCAAAGCCCAGATTATATGATTGAAAATTATATATATATATATATATATATATATATATATATATATATATATATATATATAATCTGCTCTTAGGTTATTGTGTCAGTGGCATAAATTTGTGCGTCACAAAACTTGATGTCCCCTACATCCTGTAGTCTGGAATTTAAGACACATGTCTAATGATTAATCCAGTCTAATGCATTCATCAATGTCTACATTAAATATAGCACTTACTTGTCATAGAACTGCATCATTTTTAAAAAAAATATCTAATTTTAAATGTTTCTAACAAGCGTCTTTAAAATGTGAACTTTGAACAGAATGCTGCCATCTTACTACTACAAGAATTATATGGAATTCAGAACATGTTTGTAGCGGTCCAAACTACAGGGGTAGCAGTTAAAAGAGGGAAGAAATTATGTTGCTTAAATGATTTCAGTCTATGCGGTTTGCCAATTATCAGTCAAATTGCAAGTTCTTTTTTTTTTTTTATGATTAATCTTGCGGTCCTGACAGTCAATATATACTGGTCAATAACAAGCCATCATCATGGATTCAGGTTCACATTCACTGTATCTAGGTGAATGACATGGGCACAAAGTTGATATTGCAGAGTAGTCCAATTACCTGCTGGGCACCCAGCAGGGCCCAGATGGGAACCAAGCACCCACACAAGGCTTTATCATGCTGCTCTCTGCCCACAGCAAAACAAAGGGAATTTCACGTCTCCATTTAAATCCTACAGTTTTGGCTACGTTTGGGCTCCCCCTACGAGGACCTTTTAAGAGCTGATTTATCCTCCATTACCAAGGCACTAAGCCCAGATCTGGCCCAGGGCATGCTCACAGCACTACCAAACAGTACCGCTCAAGTAGAAACCAGGATTGGACAGGAAAACACTGAAATCACCATGCAGTAAATTTACAACTCTCAAAATATATAGTGGGGATGAGGTATGAAGGCTAATCTGATTGAATAATTTGTGAAAGGCCTCTAAGCCAATGTGATGATAAATGTTCAAATAGCAGCAGATAAAAACTGGCTTGACCTGTACGATGCCAAGACTGAATGTTTCTAGACGTACTGTATGACCCTTAATTTTTGCTTATTAAATTATCAGATTTAAAATTTAGCATTTACAGTAAAGGAGGCTCTAGAAATTCCATGTTATTGAATGCTTCCATGCTAATTTCAAGTAAAACTTGTTTTTAAACCATTATTTCCAATAGATGTAGTGAATATGCTCATTCGTGGATTTCAGAGTGATACAAATCTAGCGCTATATATAGCAATTCCAAACTAAATACTACATATTGTGAATAGACAACAAACGTAATGAAGCTCTTAACTCACAAGTTTCAGCACAGTGCCTAAAGCTAAAGTGTAAATATGTGCACACTCAAATCTGACATAAAAGCAAGGAAGAAGAAACTGAAACAGAACTGAACAAGCACTACCTACCACTGTGACAAGCCACACTGTCAGAGGCACAAATCCCATCTCAGTCTGCTTTACACAGTGTTTGTCCATTCAAATATAAGACAACTGAGGAATACAAATGATTAAACTAATAGTCCCATGTTTGATGTAATAGTTATTTCACATGTTCCCATAATAATTGCCAATGGCGCAGTGGAAACACACACAGCACACAGACAGAAGGCCTGAGTAAAAGGCTGATTTTCTCACATTTACTGATGACATCTGCTCCACGGCAGCACATATTGCAATTTTCTCTTCTAATAGAACCTACGAACAGGCCATCAGCACATTTAACGTTTAACTAGAAATGGACCAATAACAGTTTTTACGGCTAGGCTCAATTCGGTGGTGAGGTTTGGCCTCAGGCCCACAGATCAATCAATATATACGTCTCATTCTCCTGCCCAATGCGTCAGCCAAGTAAACTATACAGAGAGCTGCAGAACATTTCAAAAACTCATCTCAACTTGGTTTGATCATATTGCAGGGTATGCAGAGCTTCTCAAACAAAGGTCATCGCTTTTACTCTGGTAACAATATTAAAAAGATTCTGATCACTGAAAAATGCACAGACTGCCGCAATCTGTTTATCCATATGGATGAAAGGCTCCTGAGTGAAAATATTAGCGCCACGGATATAGGCTTGGAAGATGGAAGTCCTATTGCAAATACATTTTCTTATTGGTTGGAGCACTCAGCGATGTTTACCTCTCTTGAGGCAGTGTAGCTGAAAATTGGTAAGGGAATTGAGTCTTGCTTTGGGAACTTCATTCTTGGAGGTGTGGAATGGTTTGCCCCCAGGTTTGTGATTCTGAAGTGTCCATCAAGTTGGAAGTTAAAATTCAAATGTCTGGACACTTTTTGGATCTTGAGTCCTTCACAGTCTTAAGTCAGTTTTGTTTGTGTTGAGTTTCTCTGCTTTCTGATGATAGAGAATATAACAAAACACAGACCACCTTAACACCAACTTAAGCCAGACAGAATGATAAGTGAAGTCAAACAAAGCCTGCACAAAGTTGAGAACTGCAGCTGCAGATGAGATGAAGCAAAAGAGACTTGCCAACAGCTGAGCCCATCTGTTTTCACTGTTATCAGTCATATTCTGCAGCAGAGAGAAAACAGCGAGGCGAATAGCTGGCTGCTCCGACCTGGACAGATAAGGCAGAACGGAGGAACCTTTCCCCATCTCTACTGTCATCATGTCTCCTTGATACCGCAGCATTCACATACTAAAGTTGACAAGCATTGGCACAACTTTTCTCACAAATTCAGCTAAGGAAAAACGGCTTTCTTTGTCAAGCTCAGCAGGAGGTCGAAGTCTGAACATCCGATATTACAGAGGACAACTCATACCTATGCAGTCCACGGGGAGCTAAGGTAGTGGGGTAAAGGAAAATCATGATCTCTGCCAGTCTTTCACACATCAAGTGAGGAAAATTGATTTAGCATTCCCTTTCCACTGGGATTGTGCAGGTTCATTCTCATTTCCCCTGATTTGCCGGGCGTGTGCTGAGTGTTCTGTTAGTTATGCTAATTGTCTCTAGACCTCCCGTTGAGTGCGATCCTCTCCCAGATGGATGGCTGTGAAGTTGTTTGCCCAGGGAGACGGGCCTGTGTGAGAGCATGTGGGTATGTGTGCGTGTGGGATATGAGTGGTTTGTGTGTGTGTGTGTGTGTGTGTGTGTAGAGCTACATATGTCCCACAGCCTTAGCCAGGCTCCACACATGTGTCAGTGTGACTATCACAGCACATCAGGAGTGGAACGCATCAGCACTGTTCTTCCAGTTCTCCCAGGATGCAGGAGAAGAACTAAACATGGAGCTATGTTTCATCTTAAGGCTTTCATATATCGATTATTCTTCTTTTTCATTCACTTTTCTTTGATCACATTAAAAAAAGCAAAACCAAGGGGAAAAGAGGACAATGCCTATCTGTTCTCTCCAATGGATTACAGTCTCTAGATTTCTAGAAAGGAAACATCTGTGTCCTTCGTCTCAACAGAGTTACAGAGTAAAACCCTTGATTTGTCATGCTGTCTGAAGCCCACACTGCTCTCAAATCTCTGGATTATCTTTGAATGTATGTCTTAACATGTGCACAGGAGCAAATGCCCCATATATTGAATTTAGGCAAGGTGCTCAAATGGAGTTTGATTAAACATGATACATGCACACACACAATTATTAGGGATAATTACAAATATTTTTATACATTTGTACATGACCCAATTAACTGATTATTCGATTCCCTGGTGCAACATGTCAGATGACTGATCTTGAGGGCACTGGTCAGGCCATTTGTGCCACTCTGTTGGCCAATGATTATCATAGACATGCTTCTACAGGAGGATGCCACCCTGAAAACTAAACATTGTGTTCTTGTTCTCAGAGGGATCAAACTCTGCCTTTGTCTGTAGAAAGTCAAACATTTTCCTCGGCTGTGGGAAAGCTCCACAACAGTTCACAAAGTAAGTCAATTTGTGCTTTCTGCTCATGGCCCACAGTAACAAGTATCCTGCCGCTTGTATTATGGAAATGAACCCCAGATCTTATAGATGCACCTTTTGAACTCTTATACAAAAGTTTGAAAACACACAATCCTCCTCTGTCAGCTATAGGATTATGCGTTTTTTCAACCACTGCCCAGAGGTAACTCGCCCTGCCAACAACCTCAGAATTAAACTGGAAACTCAGTGCCAACAAGTAACGCTCCCATGAGGCGTTCTGGAGCAGACACCAGGCCAGATTTCACAGTGTTAATATGCAGGGTCACATCGGGCCCCCTCGCTTTTAGACAGGCCTGCGCTTATCTCACCAAAGTTTGGTTTCTTTTTATCACTGACTTGATGCTAAGAAAGTGTGCATTGAATTTTGATTCAAAATGTAAGGAATAGAGTCTCAACTTACATATTAAAGTTGACAAAATTATAGTGTTTTTTTTTTTTCATATGATATTGCAACCATTACAGGCAGGAATAGACATGGCTGATCATTTTAAATAACAGAAAGCCTCTTTTTTGACCTTCATTCTCTCCATTACCTGCTGTGAATCTGGTATAAAGTGCTTCACACCTTGAGTTACGAGGACTTTGAATCTTGGTGGAGCGTTTGTTTAGTCTGAGGGTTAGAGAGACTGGTTATTTAATTAATGCTGAAAGCAGTTTGCTTTTGTAACTTTTCAATTTGATCCTGACTACACAGATTAGGCCAGGGGTGGGCAAACTTTCTGGCTCGCGGGCCACATAGGGTCCTAAAGTTTGACTGAAGGGCCGGACAGAAAACAGGACACAACGTGTTAAGAGCTCAGATTCATTACATTCTTATTCACATTTACCTAGGACTTCAGACGCGCACTACATGTTTCATCACTGCTGTGAAAGATTCAGAACACATAAAACTGTTGAGACCTGTTCCACTGCACACCATGAGTGAATGTGTATCGTGAGTTCACCTTTTTCGAATATGACTGGTAACAGCTCAAAAACAAAGCTCACGCCAAACAACCACAGATATGCACCTGTGACTGTGGTACAACCTGACTCCAAAATGTTATTCACATTATTAATTACAACCCAGAGATTACAGGTTTCCTTGATAGATTTTTTACCAACTCAAACTGGAAGCAGTGCAGTCTTATATCTTAAGCACCAACTACTTCACTCATGGTCCGAATAACTCCTGTAAGAACACTTTCCCATAAAGCATTGCGGCCAACATAATACGCCACAACTCAATGTATCTATAGTGCGCCATCTACTGGGAAACGCTGGAAATGCATGACAAATAAAACATCAACAAGGTTTATTATTGTAATTTATTCCAGTTCGGCGGGCCGGACTAAAAGGTTTAAAGGGCCGCATACGGCCCCCGGGCCGTAGTTTGCCCACCCCTGGATTAGGCCCACACACTTTAAAAAGGGTAAGAGGAGGATATGTTCCTATGCATTTGACAAAGTGCTTTTATGGCAGGAATAAAGCATACTTCTAAAATGAAATGTATAACATCTTTATTCATGATACATTGGCGTTAATATGATTAACTGAGATTCAGGAGCTGAACCACGCCTCAATCTTCTCTCCAGACTACCACATCTTGTCTCAACCACACCTTCAATCACCCAGAAGCCCTATTTATACGGCCTATCCTGACAACACCATCCGTGTCAGCTCTCTCAACCACCACCCTCCCACCTGAGTCTTTCACCCATCCTTCAGTTCGAAGACATCATCTTCAAGGAGGGGGGTTCCGAGTCAGCTGGGTGACCATTTTGGATTTAAGATTGTACCCCCCTTCACTAAGTCTCCCTATCAGCCATCACGTCTATCCGGTGTCAATAAACATCTTCATCATATTCCATTGTTGTGGCGTGGTCCTTGCTAGTGAATTTTCATTGAACAGAACAGCCTTGTGTAAATTTTAAAAAAAAGTAAAAATCAAACATTATTAGACTTTCTGGGCCAGTTATAAGCAGTAAATAGTCTTACTACGTTATTACTTATAATATGTGGAAGCCAATATCCAGTTCAGCAGATCTTTCAGTATCAGCGCCAAGAATTGTAATTCAAATATTTGTTTTAATACAAACAGTTTCAGACATTACATTGTCCATTTCATGTGGGAGGAGCCCATTTGGCGAGAAATGACAAGTGTCTTATTGTGAAAAACTTGGCTCTCTGTCTGAACAAATAGAAGAGTAAACAGGAGTATGTGGTTTGTGTTTGTGATGGCCAGTCTGACAGTGTGTGCAGGTCCCTACAGTGAAGTATGTGGCTGTCAGGGGTGCTGGGAGACAAGCAGAAAGCTCTGGGTGAAAGCAATCAGATGGCTTCAGAGTTATAATATCCTCTGAGACAGTGTGCGCCGCCAGCTGACTGACAGGAAAGAATCTGTTTTCTTTCTCCACTTTCACCTGCGAGGATTAGGGGGCTGGCCAGACCCGGTCAGATCAATCTCTTCTCTTCCTATATATTTGCGGAGTGCCTTTCATGTGGTGAAAACAATCATCGGTAATGCTTTGAGTTTCTTTTCTGAAGTGCTATATAAGTCACAAGTTACTGCTCCATTTTCAAATACAAAGACACAATGAAAATGTAATGTATATAATAGACAAAAAATGCTGGATCAAGTTTCAGATCATCATAGTACCTTACATGTAAAAAAAAAATGTGACAGCGCGAAGCACAGTAGCACAGCATACGAGCAGCATACGCGCAGGTATCACTTTCCATTTTAACTGGTTGGGCAATTTACACCAGCAGTGTCATATGCACGTCCAGCAGCCATCATTACTCTACACGCTGCTCAAAATAGGTTTGAGTTCTAATGTTGCGGCGTCAACAGAGCGTCAGGGGAAAGACAGGAAATAGGCACGTGGTGCCAAAATAAACTTACGATGTCCTTTCAAAATATGTTCTCTAAAACCACTATAGTCGTGAAAACACCGTGAGTTGCATCCTGGAGCTCGGGAAATGACTCATGGTGGACTATGGAAAGTTCACAGCCGTGGAGGATAAAAATAAAACACTTTACGGCATCAGAGAGCAACTTTGCAAGAAGAACTTCTGAAGGAAAAGGTGCAGACATGGTGCAGACAACCAAAGTGAAATGGTGAGTAGCTTAATTAATACGAGCCACCACAGGTATGTTATCGCTGCAAAGCATTGTCTCTCTTGTTGTCAACCTTTGTGTTGTGATTTAAAACATAATTCATCCAATCAACAATGAATACATAGGCAATGTAAAAAGTTTAGTGTTTAAACGTGAGAATACACAGAAGCTGGTGTTTAAATGTGAGAATACACAGAGGCTGGCATCACAGGAGCAGATCTACTGCCTCTAGTGTAAATTGAACCTTTTAAAAGTATGCACATATGCAGCTCTGTCTACGTTACGTGCTGATGATGCTCCTGGTGTAAATTCCTAGAAGGTGATGGGTTTAGAACACAAGTCCTTAAGCAAGACATTTCACCCACCTTGTCTGGTATGAATGAATTGAGTGTGTAAATGATTGGTGGTGGTAAAGAGGGCCAGTCTCGCTTCCACCAGTCTAACCAAGGCAGCTGAGGCTACAACAGCAGCGTAATACCACAGAGTATGGAGCGAATGAATAATGACCAGTGTTGAAGTTTGAGAAGCTTTGACAAGCCTGTAAAGAACATTACAAGTGTATGGCATTTTTATAAGAGTTACTAGCCTTTGTCCCAGCAGGAACAGTGGAATGTGGTGTTCCATTAGAGATTATAGCTCAAAGTCAAAGGGGGGTCCCGATTATCTCATTTGTTCAATTACTTTTAAGAGCAACTTTTAGTACTTCAGATTCCACACAAAACAAAACAAACAAAACTAGCACTCACTGAGTGACTCAGCAGGTAGAAAAGGCAAGTAGTTTGATCCCTGTTACAGACATTGCATAATGGTCACTGTGTCATTGGACAAACACTTCAACCACAGTGTCAGTGAGATTATATGATAAGAAAAAAAGCAATATTTTCCTCAGTGAGCTCTAGGGCAGTTTTGGCTGAAGAAGTACCTTACCAAAATAGAGTGTGACTGAGGGGTGAATCAATATCACAGTGAATAGATGACACAATGTAAATAAACCTTCCACAATTTAAGGCTATTGTAATGAAACAAGGAGCCAAAAATATATGGTAAATGGCCACATTTTTATATAGCACTTTTCCTCCTTCAAGGTACTCAAAGCGCTTTACATCAAAGAACCACTCACCCATTCACACACACATCCATACACTAAGGGCAAGGTGGCTTAAGTGTCTTTTCCAAGGACACAACAGCAGCATTCATCTGTGGCAGCTGGAATCGCACCGCCAACCTGTGGGTCAGTGGATATGACCACTCTACCAATGTTATATGTATCTATTCTGGAACTATTGCATTTATCCGAAGTTTATAAAAATGGATTGCTGCAGAAAAAAACTACATTAAAAATCCTTCACAGTCCAGGCAACTAATCAGGTTTCACACATTCAGTACAGTGAGACATCAAACATAGCCACAGACGCCGAATGAAGCGTAACACACATGGGCCCTTCTGTCCGCACAGCTACACAAACTTCGTGAGAAAAGCCTGCTCTCCCTCAACATAGCTCCAGTCTGCAGCCTGTTGTTATTCGTGGAGCTCTGCAGTGCATTGCTCCGCACACTGCATCCTATTTTCAGGGGCTGACACAACACCCCCAAACCCACTCACACTGCAGGCGACTGTCACAGTTCATTCATGTTAATATTACAAGTCATTTTGTATTCTGTCACAACAGCTTACAGCTAATTATATGTCTCATAAATTATATATGTCCTCTCGGCTAAAAGGGAATGATTTGCATTTCATTATTTGGCCCGCTCTGAATAAAATCGTTCAATAAAGGTTGATGCATTTACAACGCCTTTTATTATGTGACCGTGGCCGTTACCTTGCATTTCCATAATTCTTGCTCAGCTTTATGGACAGAAGAGCTCAATGACATTAACAGTGGGGTCTCTTTAGGGTCTTACCTGCGCAGAGGATAAGCGCAGCCAGTCCCACGCACTTGAGTGGTCCCATGTCTCCTCGGGGTGGGCTCATTGGCAGTCAAAGAGGGGGAGACGAGGGCTCCTTCAGCACAAATCCTCACGACTTTGCACACAATTTATCCTCTGTGGGCAGTTCTCCACGTAAAACTTAACTGTGGTGTTCCGCTCGCAGCCACCTGCCACACAGAGATACAAGGAGTCCGTCAGGGGGCTCTCAGATCACCATGGGAGGCTGCTCAGGATTATATTATGTGCTGCTGATATTCCCATTCTTTCTAGTATGAATTTTATTAGCAAAAGCCTTGGAATCTCTATGAACGTGACTCTCCCTAAAACTGCCATTATGTGGGATCTGGACAACAAGACATTTACTAAACATTAATGTAAAATTTAATGAGTGTTACCATAAAAGAAAAGAAACACTTAAAGTAAATCGGGCAACAGGATTACTGTTGCTTGTGCGCTGACGGAGGTCTGCTATATCCCTGCACACCGCCAGCTGTTTGCTTGAAAGAATTTTAGGCAATTGGGTGACACTTTTATATTAACAAATAAATCCAACTCGTGAAGAATGAGGTAAAGCATTTGTAAGAAACTATAATGTTAGCTTCTTGTTACAGAAAGCATCGCGATCGTCATCTTAATGCAGTCAGCTAATTAATTGGCTAAACAGGTGTGTGCTAACTTTGCTAACAGAGTTTTATTTTTGTTGTTAATAAATATCAAACATACTCTTAGAAGTTAAATACGCCAAGATGTTTTCAGTATATTACAATTTACAAAAAAAAAGTAAAATATGATCAAATTGTCTTGCAAAGATGTACAATAAAAATGTGCGTAAAAGGACTAGTTTCTTACCATAATTGTAGCCTGCTGCAAGCTACGACGTCTCCCATCAAAAACAAAATCCTTCCCTTTGACTAAAAAGACTTGTTTCAACAAAAGAGCAGGAAAAAGTCCCGTATCCTTCGCACAGCTCTAGAAAAAGCTCCTCCGCTGTTTTCTTTCTTCTCCAGTAGAGCTCCGAATCACATAGGTCGGTGCTGACAAGTGGCGCGCTGTGATATGAACGCGTGTCTAACTTCCACAAAAGACGTACAAAGCCGAAGCAAAGCTGGTGTCTCCAGCAATAGTCGTGTCGCAGACAACTGTAGTGCACCGGCTCCCGGTCCTCTTGCCTCTCGCTCTGCTCTAAGCACCCCCCGTGGCCGTGGCTGTGTGCGTGTGGACCGGGGAGAGAGAGCCCGTGTGCGCGCAAAGTGAAAGGGGCTCGATTGGCAAATGAGGGGGTTGGTGGACTGCGCGTCAGCAAGTACTGTGGCATCCAATAATTGCGTTCCCAGCTTGTATCTCATTTCGAGTTGGGTTTTATTGCCCTAGACACTGCTGGGTAGGATTAAGGTAAACGTGAATACATAAATGAAAAGTTAGCAAGTGGTTTAGCGGGAAGTTACACAATAATCATTAACGAGATTGCTCTGATTATAAGACCCATATAGTCGAAAGGGTGACGCAGAAAGAACCGTGCGCACAGCAGGGAGTCGCACAACACCTCGCAATTTGGTTACTTAAAAAAATGTGAAATTACACATTTGGGCACTTTGGAAATAGCCCACTTTATTCTAGATTATACCCCCATCCATATGCAGCAAGCTCATTTTAAAACACTCACCAGCCACTCTCTACAGATTGGTAAACATTGTCACAATCTATTTTCTCTCATTTACATCAAACTTCTAACTTGTAAAGGTGTCCATTCTCTGCACATTCAGAAGCGCAATGCAACCGAGTGCAACCTGTTGTGCCCAGCTCACTCATAAGAAACAACAGTGCCACCTATAGGAGAGCGCACAGCTGCCCTCAGTGAGCCGCTGACTCATGATTCACAGAGCAGGGGATGCAGCAGAGATATGACCATTTAGAGCAAGTGAATTAAGTTTGCGTATCTGGGAAAGCAAAGACGGAATGGATGTCTGGTGAGGTTGCACTTATGAATATAGGCCATTCTTGATGTTTATTTCTTCCTGAATTAACAAAGGGGTTGCTCAAACTTTAGTAATTTGTTTTGTAGTAATTTATTTCACCATTGTTTTGCTCTAAAAATTTAGCAAGAGCTGTAATGTCTTTGGAGACTTGTAGGGAAGCCATGCACAATCCCACACAAAAACCCTCACACAGTTTCCAGATCAAAACGCTTCTGAAAGGCAAGTGCTAAAAAGGACCAGAATAGCAGAATGTTTTTGAATGGATTTTATATTTGTTTGTTTTTCATTGGATTTACATTGAGTTAAACATAACTTAGATTCAGTACAAATATTTGTATTCCCCCTCAGATGAACCTTTGTTGGAACATCAGTGTAGATACAAGCAGCCTGTAGTTCATCTGCCCCCTGCTGCGTGAGGAGACACAGCAGCAGAGGTAGAAACAACACAAGATAATGGCTCATTTGCTGCTTTCATAATGTGCTCTTTCAGCCCGACCTTGGCAGAACTCAGCAGAAACACTCATGATTGAATGTTAGACACCTCAAACCTCACAAATGTGAATTCATTTTGTGTTGGATTCTCTAAATCATCTATTGTTAAAAAAATAACAAAAAATACTAGCTCATCAAATGGCTCATGACATGATAATAAAAAGTACAAATATTGCTCTTTTTTCACTTGTATTCACCAATTAAATGTGACCAAATTACCCATTACTTTAAACCATGTTAGAAAGTTGTTACCTGGTATGTTACTAGGTAACAACAAGGTACATATAGTCTGTCTACATTTCCAAAGCTCAAAACGCTTTGTTTCAACTTGTCATGTCATGTAGTGGTAGTTTTCATGTTAACAGCTACTTTTTACCTTTAGTTTAGCAGGGATTGGCAATGTCAGGGCTGTAATCAGCCAAATGATTCTAGTGAGAATTTGTGAAGTTTAAAAACACAATGGAGCACTTCTTGTGACATTACAAGATGGAACAGCATGTTTTCTGTTTGAGAGAAGAACTCAGCCTAAATATGCAGAGTTTGTGTGTTAAACATGTGTGAAGGAAACAAAACACAACTCCAGGTATTTTTGTGATGAGGAAAGATTATAACATAGATCAGAAAATAGTGTAATATAGGCCTTTCAATATTTTTATTTGTAGAAGATGGCACTTGTAACTATAAGGTTATGGTATATATATATTTTTTTTTTAAAAAGTCAAATGTTCTCTGCATTTGACCCATTGTTTAATCCAACTGGGGCACCCTGTCAGGAGCAGTGGACTGCAGTTCTACACATGATCAGTCAGGGATTTCTCTCCCTGAAAGCATTTGGGGAGAGACCGAACCTTCACTTGAATTCTTTACGAGTGAACGAGCAGTTAAACTGCATTTAAAGCTAAATCAGCTAAGAGAAAAGCAAAGACATATTTCCCCTCCACAGATGCTTAAAAACCTTCTCTCTGCTCTTTTTTTTTTTTCCTATAACATGTTCTGATATAATAGAAAAAAGACTCAGTAGCTAAAACTCTGCATTTCTATACTCTGAGTGTTTTGAAGGATATGTGAAAATGCATCCACTGTTTTGAACAAATGCTCTCAAAAGTATCCTGTCTCCTTTTTTATTTTGTCCGATTTTGCTGCCTCATTCTGGGAAATACTGCTATACACTGCTCCAATGACCCCAGCCTGAGTCTCCTCTCACTGTCAGTAAAACCACCTTATAAGTGCACCCATAGTGTAACATCATCCACAGAGCTGTCAATCATCTTTCATGTTTGTCTATATGACCTTATATGGTTTAAAATCCATTGTTAAAGGTCCTATGTTACACAAAATTGACTCTTTAAATTATGTTATAATGTTGTCAACTCATCAAGACATAGCTGGAGAGTTGTATTTTGTTTCGTTCACACATGTTTGGTCTGTCTACATCTCCAAAGTCAGAATGCTCTGTTCCACTGTGTGATGTCAAGAATTGGTAGTTTTCAAGTTAACAGCTACCTTGTACCTTTTGTTCAGTAGAGATTGACAATTTCAGGGCTGAAATCATCCAAATGATTGTAGTGAAGATGTATGGAGTTTAAAAACACAGCAGAGCACTTCCTGTACTAACACATGGCATCACAAAGCAGAACAGAGTGTTTTCTGTTTGAGAGTATGTGTTTGAGTGTTTGTGAGTGTGTGAATGTGTGAGTAAAATAAAACACAGCTCCAGGTATGTTTGTGATAAGGAAACATAGGTTATAACATAACATAACATAGAAATGTAATGCAATGCAGGGCTTTCAATCCAATAGATGATATGTTCTCTTTACATTCAAATAGTGGTCCAACTTTTTCACACTTGTTTTATAGATTCCTGTTTAACATTTCTTATATTATGGCACTCTAATTCCTAGTAAAATTTCAGTGCAGTTCTTGGGCTTATACTCATTGCAATTTTACAAGCCTCTCCATCTGGCACAGGCACTGCTAAATGAACATCGCTGAGTCCCAGTGAGCCTGGAAGCATTTGCTAGCAGTTCTCCATTTGACAGCATTCCGACAGCCTTGGAGAATCCGCCATGTTAGATCTGTGTGCGGTATACTGCCCAAATTACAGCCATAGGAGGTGTGGGGGGTAAATTGGCAATAAGCTTTTTCTGGAAGATTTTCCTTGATATTGCTAAGACATGGTTATGTGCTGGCGTTGGATGAGAAAATGCATTTAAAAACAAGGAGTCAAAATTTATTGGCAAGTCAAATCAAACAGCACCTAGTGGTAGTAGTTGTTGCAGAAACTGCAGTACAAACAGTTCCAATAAATGCCATCTACTTGTATTAATCATGTGCAATACAATAACATTATGTGTATTATTATTATCATTATTATTATTATGTGCACCTCTGGCACAAGTTACCTGATATTTATTCTCTATTGTATTAAACTGCACTGTACATAACCAAAGTCATAGCAGCTTATTGTGTGTTTTACTTGGACAGTGTTGTATTTCTTTTTACCTTTTTGTATCCTAAGTATTTATAATGGTCTAGTATCTATTGAAATTAATTGGATTTAGGTAGTTTTAAGATAATTGTCTTGATTCCTGATTGATTCTCCTACTGTTCTTAACCTTTGTGTTGCAGCATAGGAATTTTCCCACTGTGAAAAAAATAAGGTTTTCTTATCTTGTAAATATAGGCACAATAAATGTCATCCACCTGTATTCATAATTTGCAATACTGTAACATTACAGTATGTGAATCAAGACTAGTACAATGCAATGAAGTCATGACCACTTACACCACTTAGTGCTCTAGCCCTATATCTTCACTCTGCGTGAATAGTGTTTAATTTTATTGTGTCTTTGTAACTGAAGTATTTCTAATATTCTCATCAGATTGATTGCCTTCTGTTATTTTAGTACTTTCCATTGGAGCATAGTCATTTTCACATTGTGAGACTCTTATCTAATGGAAATATAGGTACAATTACAAGTACTTTTATGGCATCCTTTTTTTTTTTAACTCATGATGTTTTTATTTTTTTCAAATTATCAAATATATAAATACACATACAACTGGCAGGTAAAAAAAAAAACACTTATCCTGTCACTGCATGGGTAGAATATTTACATCAGGTGCTGTATTTATTCACATGTAAATATGCCACAGCCTATTCCTTTTTAAGAGCTGAATACAACTGCTCTCAAATGCACTAATATTTTGTTTCAATGTAAATCAAATAATTTCTAGCTTTAGACAGGACATGATATCTTGTAACCACTGTGAATGTGAACAAGGGTTAGCATCCTTCAACCTGAATAAAATGGCTCAGCGTGCCTTAAGTAATGTAAAAGTCAAAGAATATTTTTTTGTAGCACTAAAATGTACATGATCCTCCAAAACACCAAAAAGCGCCAATTCAGGGTTTGGTTCCAACCTAATATTGAATACCTAGGACAGAGTGTTAAAAATGTTCCTCCAGTAGGTTTGCAGGCATGAGCATGTCCAAAACATGTGGCAGAGAGAGGCCTCAGTCAGGCCACACTGGATGCACAATGGGCCAGTGTTGGGAGTAATGTATTATAAAAGTAATGTATTACAGTAATGCGTTGATTTTTGCTGTAACGCAGTAATGTAAGGCATTACAGGGGGAAAAATTGTAATATTTTACTCGGTACAAATGTGAGTAACGCACGTTACAATGCTTTTTTAACCTGGATTGAAGTGGTGGTTTTTCTTTTTTCTTTATAGAAATTCGCTAAAATCACCGTGAAATCAGCAGCGGTGAAACGCCGGAGACGCGGCCGGATAGACCTTCAGTTAACCGCGGGTGAAAGGACCAACCCAGAACTCTACGCTGTTTAGACCTGGTTTAGACCTGGGTCACTTCTGGTTTAGACCTGGCTTACAGTCGTCCCTCGCTCTAGCGCGATTCACTTTTCGCGGTCTCGCTGTTTCGCTGATTTTTAGAATTTTTTTTGTGTGCAATTTTGCATGCCTTTTGTTTTTAGTGTATGAACACGTATTGCGTTCCTCCCGCTGTGTCCTGATCGGTTGAGGGACTCCTGTCTCCTGAACAGTACAGTACAGAAGCTGCCAAATTTAAATAAATGTTCAATCTCTAGCAGTGTGCTTCTGAAGTGCTGTATGCCTGCAAGTTTTCTCTCCGACAAAATCCACAACGTCGACGAAATGTTCTGCACCAACAAAGTCTCCTGCGCTCGCACCCAAAAGACAGAGGACGATGCAAACCATCGCACAAAAAGTTGGACTTCTGGACACGTTGAAGGAAGGTAGAAGTTACGCGCTGTAGCAGAGTTTTGCACCGGGTCTTGTACCCGCAAATAGTTGCTGAAATCAGGACCGTGAGCCCCCGTAGCAGGGTGTCCATAAAGAGCGATCGGGCGACAGCCGCTCTTACCTCCATGAGGTGTGGAGCAAAGCCGGTCCTTTCTCCTGCGGTCACCTTCGAGCCCGTCCTGACAGTGGGTCCTGTTTTAGTCCTAGTTCAGTTCTGGTTTAGTCCTCCTCTTCAGTCCTGGAATCAGTCTGAGGTTAGTCCTGTTATAGTCCTGGTTTAGTCCTGGTTCAGCTCTGGTTTAGTCCTGGTTTAGACCTTGTTTAGTCCTGGTTCAGTCCATATACGGCTCAAAACTTCAGCTTTTTCGCAGTTATTTTGGTGAGAGTAACTTAAAGTAATGCAATAGTAATGTAATGCCTTACATTTTAAATGCAGTAATATTGTAATGTAACGAATTACTTTGAAATGACAGTAATAAGTAATAAATAACGCATTACAGTTTTAAAGTAACTTGCCCAACAGTGCAATGGACTAACTTCAGAATACATAGAAGACAGATTGATCCTGGAGTTATGCGTTCGATGTACAACTTTGAATTGAAATAACCAGTGCCGAGCACAGAAGGAAGATGAATAAACAAGTTTAAGAGCAATGGACCAGGCATCATCAGGTATAGCAAGACCTAAGTCCTCCTCCCAACCGTTTTTTAATTTATCCACAGGTGGGATTTTAAGATCTAGAATGATATTGTACAACTTAGAAATAAAGCCTTTGGACGGCTTAAGTGACAATATTTCATCCATGGTACCTGCTTGTATAGCAGCTTGAATATTGGATAGTTGTGTAATAAGAAAGTGTCGTATCTAAAGATGACAAAAAAATCCCACTTTAAAAGATGAAACTTCTCTTTCAACTGTGCAAATGATGGTATGGAACCATCTATTAATAGATCTTTAAAACGTTTGGCACCCTCTCTATGCCATTTCTGAAAACCTGCATCCATGATTGATGGCTTAAATAAATGATTGCTAAAAAGAGGGCTCCAGAGTGAAAAACTGGCCAGGCCAAAGTGCTTCTTAAATTGTTCCCAAACCTTCAGAGACTATTTGACTACTGGATTATCAAATAATGTAATGGAGGGTAAAGGCAGGGTCCACTGAGGCCAAGGGACAAAGATTCTGTGAAAAGCTCCAACACAACCCAATCAGGGCAATCGGGCTGATCATAAAAACGAAAATTAGACAAAGCAAGACCTGAATGGAGTTTACATTTCTGGAAATGGATCTTGCTTAAATGTGGACATTTGCCCTGCCAAACATAGGACGTTATGAGTGAGTCCAACTGCTGGAAAATAAAAATGGACAATGTTTGGTAAAGATACAAGAATTTCAGTAAGATTACCAACAGAGTTTACATGGCCCACCAGGGACACTGACGAGGGTGACCATTGAGACATCAACTGCTTGGCCTGGCTCAGCAGAGCAGCAACATTTTTTTTTAAAACAGGTTCTTTTGCTTTTTGGTAACAATAACCCCAAGATACAAAAACTTGTCATACTCGACCTTAAAGTTTAAATTCAAAAGATCCAAGATCCGTAATTTGTCATTGATTGGAAATTGCTCACTCTTGGTGATATTTAATTTGTAGCCTGAAAGTGTACCAAAGTGATTGAGCAGTGTTAGAGCGGTAGGAAAGACACATAGAGCAGAAGGTCATCAGTGTAAAGAGAGACACTGTGCTCCACACTCCCCCTCCATATTCCAGATAAGCCATTGCAGGTACAAAGTGCTACAGTGAGTGGTTCTATGGCCAAATCAAAAAGCATGGTGTGAGGGTTCTCCCTGCTCCTCCTACCCCTCCTTTCCCTGCTCCCTCTCTCTCTGTATTTACTTACCTTGTTTGGCATTTCCTGGGCGGGCCCCAGTCATGCACCTGCTGAGCTCCACTCCTGTTCTTCAACAAGTAATCATCTCCTACAATAAAAGACCTGCTGACCTGCTCTCCAGTGCCAGATCGTTCCGTCATCCCAGTGCACTTCATTTGGAGCCAGCCTCATCCCGTACCCACCAGTTTCTGTAAGCCTCCGGTCAGCCTCCATCTCCACAGACCTCCCATCTGCAGCCATCCCGGACCCGTCCTGCCTCCCCTGGAATCTATTCCCCCGCCAAGACTATTTTTGTAAATAAAATACTTTTTCCCCTCTGCATATTTGGGTCCGACCAGTGATTCCGTAACACATAGGGTCTTAAAGGACACCCTTGATTGGTGCCACGATGCAAGCTGAAGGGCCTGGACAGTTAAGAATTAGTACAAATCATAGCAGTAGGGTGGGAATAGAGCAATCAGATCCATGAGGAAAGGTGGGTCCAAATCCAAATTTGTCCATCACAGCAAAAAGGTACAGAGGTCGAACATTTTCTCCATGTCCATAGAAATTACACACTCAGGCCGGTCTTCTTGGGAAAGTACAAAAAAATTTTATTAAAAAGACATCTAATGTTAAAGTAGGACTGCCTGTTTTTAAACAATTTCAGTTTGTTCTTTAGATATAATAGTTGGGAGGATATTTTCCAGTATTAAGAAGAGATATGAGTCTGTATGAAGAACAGTTTGTCACGTCTTCCTTTCTTAGCTATGAGCGTGATACACGCCTCCAAAAGAGGTTGGAGCAGATGACCCAATTTACAGGATTCACAGAAAACTGAGTACAGTAATGATGAAAGTAGTTTCGAAAATTTGTGGAAAAAATTGGACGGAAACCCATGTGGGCCAGGACATTTGTTTGACCACATTATACTTTAATTATTTCCATTTCAGAAATGGGCTCTTCCAGTCTTTTTGTAAAATCTGTTGAAAGTGTAGGAATGTTAAGTTTGTCAAGAAAAGTATGAATTGTGCTCGAGTTGAACTAAATGCCGAAGTATAGTACTCTTTGAAGGCCGTGTTGATTTGTGAGGGATCTGTGGTAATCTGACTAGTGCCCAGTTGAATTCTTGAAATGGACTGTTGATCTAAAACCCCTAAGAAGACTGGTTCAAAATGTATCTGACTTATCTGACTAATATGTATAAAACCTGGTTTTATTTTTCACAAATATGGTAGGTAGTGAGCAGGTCAAATCTAGTTTTTAATTCAACTTGTTGATTATATAGGTCAGGAAATTTATTTTGAGGATCTTTTTCACCTATTCGCTGCAAAAGGTCACTTTGTTTCATCCTGACTGTGTAAGCAATGATTTGACCATGCAGGTAAGCTTTCCAAGTATCCCATAGAGAAAAAAAGGAAATATCCAGATTAGTATTGGTGTCTATGAAAAAGGAAAGAAGCCAGGGAGCAGTACTGAAAGAGTAACAGGTGCATGATCAGATATAACAGTTGGTTGGCACTCACAAGCATGAACAAAAAAGATCACATTCAAATTAAAATTATAGAGGGATTATCAGACTACGTCACTTTGTGCACTACAGTGCATGTCTCCTGCAGAAAGAGCTGCTGTCCTGTCTGGTATCATGTCAGTGTCTTGTAGGATTTCAGCAGATTTCAGTCTCTCCCAGGGGCGGGGCTGATTGTATCGATCAGGTATGAGTGGATTTCCGGCTACTGAAGTTTAAGGTGCTTCTTCTCGTCATTTATGCACTCACAGCATTTAATACATACAGGCCATTAAGATGTATCCCACTCACTAATGTTAATTTAGCATCATAACTTATTTTATCACACACCAATAAACTGTTTTAGTGGGCTAACAACATTGCTAGCTAGCGTTGCAACTTCATGTTAACTGCATGGACAGCAATGCTTTCTGCACTCAGGCTGGATGCTGATAAAAATAAAAATAAAAAATCAATTTATTGGGGTCTTAAAGAGAAAAGAAGTTATAAATTCTGCCGAAGCACACTCACACACCTACTCCAACCAAGTTACCAACCGAAAGTCACTCTGCAAGACATTTAACTCATCTTGCCCTCAGTGTCAGCTAACTATTCACATGCACATGTGAGTAGTTACTTTCTTAATAGAGCAGTATTATACACTGTTCGGAAAATGTGACTGTTTTAGTTGAATAATATTCTAACATGAGTAGTCATGTTTCCTAATTGGTTAGCAGCAGTTAAACAAATAGTGGAAACTAAACCTACAAACATTCTTGCTGAGATCGTTCTAGCTCTGGGAGTTAAATGCTGATGAGATAAGTTGGGGTAGGAAAAATGCTATTGTCCAAACAGTTTAATCACCACCAGTGTCTCATGCCATTTAAAAGTGTTCATCTTTGTCATCATGCTAACAAATCACCATCATAATAAGTGATGAATGAGGGTACAAAAGCACACACACAGAGATGTTAGCGTAGCATGAATAAAACATTGGAGGCTGCTGTGAGACATGATTTTCTTCACAATGTGACGCACCGTTTAGATATTCTTCAGCGTGTATGGAGGCCTGGTGGGGTCAATGAGAAACATAAACATCTGGATGACGAATAAACATGCTGCAAATAATACACGTCAAGGAAATTAATGGTAAAAAGCAGGGTAGTATACATTGAGATGCTTTAGTCATTTAAATGAATACTTTTTATTCCGAATAGGGCACAGAAATTAAAAATGTTCAATGCTTCCATATCCTGCATTGTCTCCGTCCACTTTTTGGAACTTACTTGCATTTATGTAGATGAAATTCAGCTTCTTGTTACAGTGACATGCAACTATGAGGAGGCAGGGCCTATTCATTCTGCAGGAAGTTAGTGGACATGTTTTTTAGATTCATCAGCCGGTTTCTATTCGTAGAAACCATCTGACCTCGCAGCGTTAGAATTTGTTCACTCTACGGTACTTTTTTCATTTAACCAAGCGCTGCTATTTGGTCATGACGTATGTAATGCACCATTAATGGGGCTAATCGGTATATTAAGCTTTTCCCAAATCCCATAGGAAGAAGGGCAATAACGTCTGTCCCCTTGATAAAATTCACCAAACATTCTCTTTGTTCCAGCTGAAAATCCTCGATCTCAGGAATCGTTGCCAACACAGGATGTATGGCTCTTCGCTGATTGGCTGGTGCGCTAGTTGAGAGAAATTAAATTGAGCGGCGGCACTAGGTCTCACCGGCCTGGCTAGGTCAATATTGCTACAGTGAACAAAATATAAAATAATGATCTACATATGTTAGAGTTTGAAGAGGGGCATACAGTATTCATTGTTAACACATATATTTAGATCACCATGTTACCTTTTATTGTTTTGAAAGAGCTATATTTGCTAAAAACAATAATTTACAGTTAGCATGTTTTCCATTCAAAGTCCTTGCTCCCTTCAAGTCACTCCCCCTTCAGTGCACTATCACAACAGTCAGTGTGCATTTTGCTAATGAAACTATGACACATCACATCAGTTTTTTTTAGGTTGTAGTGTAAGATCTGTGTCATGTTTCTGTATTTTTATGGAAAATTGTCAAGTTTTCTTTACCATTAAAGTCTAAGCAGTCGAGATCTAACTGAATTGCACTCTCAAATGGCCAAATGCTTTTCTCCATGGAGATGTTATTGCTTTGTTTATCTGGACTGTTTCACAGTATTAAACCTTCTTTTCTTCATGGAGACCAAACTAGACCAAGTTACAGGTCAGATCTGCTCACAGTCAGACTGCCTATTTTGCTTGGTATTGTTGAACTATATAACTACCTGTAATTTAATAAATGTAAGGTAGAGCTATTTAATGTCATACTGTGGAACATTCCAGTCAGAGCAATGACATAGATACACACATAGATACAAGCAGGTGACGAACTCTCAGTCAGAAAGTTACATACTGCACCTTTAAGAATAACATAATTAAATCTCTTTCAACAATGTCATCATGTCTCAAGGTAATAACAAATATTCTAAATAATCAGACATAATTTGACCAAAAACCTTACTTTTTAGACCGAAATTCAACATGTGCTCTGAGGATTGTGAGGGGTATGTCTGTTGTTGTTTTATGTTTGCCTGGCAGCTTAACGTCTGGCACAGCCCTCCTTTGTCACATCTCACAGGCTGTCCAAACACAGCAGCTGCTTTAAACATATTTATTGTTTAATAACATAATGGTGTAATTAGGATACAAAGAGCTGAACATATTTTCAGCTTTTGAATAATTATATGCCAGTCTCTTCCTAATTGGTTTCTATTATCTGCTAAGAATTTGTTTTGTCTGTGTTTGGTTGCAATCCAAATTTTGCAGGCAGATCTAAACATCGAAAACAAGCTGACAGACAAATAAACAATCTGGTATTAACATGTTTTATGAGTTTCTTTTGTTTTTAAGGCTCAGAGTCTTCCCCTACAAAGCTCTATCGCATTACACAGGATGCATTATCACCATGCATCCCGCTTACGAAACTATTGCATCAGGTTTGTCATGTTGCTGTGTACAGTCACTTAGAGTTACTTTACTTTATTTTGAACACTTTAAAATTTAAAGGAACATTGTGTAACTTTTCTGGTGGAGGGCTCATCAATGGGTTTCTCTGTGGAGATGTTATTACTTTGTCTGGAATCTGTCACAGTATGGTATTAAACCTACTTATCTTCATGGAGATCAATGCAGGCCAAGTTATAGGTCAGATCTGTGGAGAGGCAACTCTATCAGAGTCAGAATGCCCGTTTTTTGAGCCATAAAACCACCTGTAATGGAATAAGGTAGAGCTGTTTAATGTAATACTGTGGAACATTCCAGGTAGAGCGATGGCATATCCATAGAAAGAAACAGGTGACGGACCCCTAACAAAAAAGTTACACACTGCACCTTTAAGAGCACAACATAGTCCCCATACTTGGAAGGACATTCAAAACATAATGGCAGAGTAGACAGCACAGTCTGATTGCTCTTGAGACTCTGAGTCATGTGGAATTTATGTGTTCTCACCATATGTGTTTCTTCTGATCTATAAAATGTTGACATATTTTTCAGATTCTTCAGATTATTAACATTTCCTGTATTATGATTTAATGAACAGCTGTTACTAAAGAGCCACTCCAATAAAAATACATCTTGAACACAAAGGATAACCTAGGAATTTTGGCTGTTTGAAAAGTGTCAATTTCCGGTTTATAAGCTCCTTTTTGGAGCACTTTTCACCATTTAAATGTTATTTTCAATTGGCCATTGCTATGGTAACGGGGGTCATTTTTCATCACTCTGAAATACATGGATTTATTTTTCAGTAATATAAAAAGAAAGTGTACTGCATGGCCAAATAGATGATAAGAGATATTGCCCCCTTAGAATTAAGGTTTAGTCATATATTCTCAATCCATTTGTACACTTTTATTAAGATTTTATAGCATTTTATGTTTTTTCTTTTTTTCTGTGCGCAACAACCTATTTTCTGATTTCATTGTGCTCTATGAGAGGTCTGTTCTTTGAAGCTCAATATTTTTCAACTAAACAGACTCAGACAGAATCTTATAATATTAGGACAGTATGACACATCTCACATCTTTCCCATACAACTTTGTGGTTTTAGGTTAAGATTTGTTGTGAATGGACGACTATCATTAACTGTAGGTTACTTATAAGATCAAACTTCCCCAAAATATATTACACGTAGACAAACTTTAAATACCCACAAGGGAAATTTCTTGGAGACAGTGGCTCACACTTTACAATATAATAACATAAAGCAATATAAATGGTCATAAGACATTCAGAAATAGACAGGGCAGATGTCAGATAAGGCATAATTGCACAATAATAACTCACACTTATACATTATGTACAGGAAATATGAAAAACTATTAATGAGGGAGAATGATTTAAAAGCAACTTTTGAACCTTTCTACCATGTTATAATATTGTTCCCTCATCAAAAAACAGGCTTTAGAGGCTGTGTAGCGCTTTGGAACACGCTCCTCCAAACCTTAACTGTTCACAAGCATGAACCAAGTTTTAAGAAAATGTTAAAGAAATGTATTGGAAATTGTACATAATTATATTTAGTCACTAGCTATGCATTGCAATTTATTGGATATATAATAACTGTAGTAATGTAGTGTAGTCTACTGTGGAACAGGACTGTATGAACTTATGTGTAAACTTGTTTTGTTATTATAAAGGAACATTTTATGGTCATTTATGCAAACTTGGACCCCAGGAAGAATAGTCTTAACCCCAGTGAAGACTAATGGGGATAAAAAAAAAAAAAATCAATAAATAAATAAATGAATAAATGTCATCCATGCATGTTTAAGTAATTTAGCAATCTTTCCCCAGGCCTATTTGAATTCCCCTCATGGTTAGCAGTACAATCCTATCCAAATGTCAGTCAGCAAGACTCACCCATGCTCCTACATTACATTTTCTGTTAAATATACAAAAGCATGATACAAATAATACACTACAACTTCACAAACCAACCTACGTTGTTGTTTTCAGCGAATGTCACATTTTCAAAACAATAAAAGGTAACATGGTGATCTAAATATGTTATGTGCTAGCAATTAATACCCCATAGAAGTCTAATACCCCCTCTTTAAAAATATAGTAACAAAATATATATATGGGAGGTTGGGTAAAGAGAAACAGTACAAAGATGACAGCAATTTTACATGACATAGGTTATCTATTACACAAGGGTGAGTTGTTTGTAATATGATATAATTATACCCCTGCGTTTTTCACTGTGAGAGCGGAGGTGTAGTTATTTCATTAATTGCAGTCAATTATTGTCCTCTGAACTATAGCATGTGTTCTTGTGCAGGCACAGTCACTGCTGCATTGATCAACAGTATCAGTGTGGATGGCCTCTGCTTCTGAAGACTGTTACCTCATACCTCATACTGATGAATAGGGGCAAAAGCACACATATGTGAACTTTACTTACTGATCACCAGAGTGGGCAGTAACTGCTGAGCTTCCTTGTCTTATCTAGAATTTTCCACACTATAACTGATACAAGTTAGATCTGTGGAGAAGTATGTATAAAAATATATGTTTCTTAGTTATTTTGTATCAATAAAACACCCGTAACTGGATAAATGTGTGACAAAGTTTAATGCTATACACATTTTGAGCACAGCTATAACATCTTCATGGAGACAAGTAGGTGACGGACCCTCACCCAGAAAAGTTACATGCACCCTAATGACCAGACTATTCCCCTTGCAGTATTACTTGGTATGGAGCTCTTAATAGCTCCTGGTGACAGTTGGTCCGTGGCTCTCCTCTCGATGGATATTGCTGCTGGTAATGGGTGAGTGAGCAGTGGGCAGGTAAAGAGTGCGGCATGCCTCACATCTCTGTGTTCATGTGGAAAGGTCTGGCTCAGAGACTGATAAATGTTAATTACTCTTGAACTGACATGGCGTCTGTCATGAACTTGGAGTCGATGTCACATCGGCGGATCTTCAAACTGCAATGACTTATATATTCTCACATTAGGATCTTTTATGCTGCTTTATGTGAGACTGGTGAGACATTACCTCATCAGAAGACTTTCCAGGCTCGATCAAGTGTTTCCCAACCTGGGGTGCATGAACATTTACCATGGGGTACATTTCAGATTATAAAAGAGCTGTAATTAATACCTATACATTTTTGTCTACTGTCTCTAAATAAGTTATAAGAAATAACAAATGACATTAGCTTTACTTGGGTTGCAGTTAATGGAGTCTATTATTGAAACAATGAGCCATCGAATCGTTATCATAGAGGTTAGTCCCTAATAATTTCTTAACTTTGGAAAATACAGTATCCAAACAGAAAAAAGTTATAATAACTTGAACAGTTTTCCATTTTATGCCATCAGATTGGCAACACTCATAGCATCATACTTTCATCATACTTTGTGCCTGACAAGAAAATCCAGAGGTCAGTTAACTCATACTTTTACTTCAAATTACTTACTGACTAGAACAATTATTTTTGTCCCAACTTTTTACTTCTACTTGAGTAATAATATTTTAAAGTAACATTACTCTTACTTGTTTACATTTTGGCTACTCTATCCACCTCTGAAGCATGTACTAGTATGTCTTTACATCTTATCCTCCAACATTTAAAAGTAATCATGGTCAAATCAAATATAGCTACAACTGCTAACTGTAATGATGATTTATTCTGTTATAATAAATAATTTTAGACATGAAGGTCAAGCTTATATATTGCAATTTGGTGTTCAGGTTCTCAAGACGATTCAGTGGTGAAATCCAATTGGTTTGAACCTAAAAGGACTATGATCTGAATCCTCACTACCTAAACCCCAGTATCTGAAGGCAATCATGAATCTGTGTTGGTACACTGTAGAAGTTATTATTCATTCACGCTATACTGAACAGTTTTAAAAGCGGAGTTACAGTTAAACTTATAAAATTTTTATGTTACATATTTAAATTGATATTTGGGGATTTTGACCAACTAAGAAATACAGCTTGCTACAGACTTTTTACACCCATACAACTTGCTTTGTACATCAAAATATGGTAGGAGACCTCCAGAGGTAACACTTGGAAGGATTATTTCATACTATTACAGAAACTACAAAGTGGAGTAAGCGTGAGGCTTAGAAGAGCCTTAGAGAGGACACAGAGGGGGACACTTTTGTCTGTTACACCCCTCAAACTGCCCTGACACGGGATATGATGACCCTACCTGTTGAGCTGCACTGAGACTTATGTTTGACCTTGTCTGTTATTATTGTATTTTACTGCGCAATGTGCTAAATTCAGTTAAATAAAGTGATATTGATTGATATATGCAGGTTAAGGCACTGGAGGCCCAGGTTCAGCTGAAATAGCAGTACCTTTTTAAACCAATCTGAATGCAGACTACATACAGTTCCTTTAAAACTGATTATAATTAAACATTTGAATACCCTCCCCTCTTCAAAAATACTTAGTGCTGAGAGTGACTCATGTGAATACATATTTACCTTATTATTTTAGAGAAGTTCAGAAGATGTTGATATTTAATGAGCTTCAAAAGGTCACATCTGCAGTGTTCTCTTTGATTAGCGCAACTGAGACAGGAGCTCAGAGCTAATGCTTCCAGAGACCTTTATTTACCACAACTAAACTGAGAGACTGTTAAAAGGAGAAGTCACCATCTGAACACGTCATTTGAACATTTGAGTAAAAGAAAAAAAATAACAATGTGTGAATGAAAAAGCACTGCTACTACTGTATTACTCATGCTACTTGTGTGTTTTATTGCCTGGCTTGCCTTTCCGCTACTACAAGATTATGGTAGTCTAGGCTCTGGTCTTGTGTCCCTGAATACAGATCAGTGTGATTGACAGGTGGATTAACTAATTAGAGAAACACATGGTCCATCTTTTCTGGGTTTTCCTGAACAGTATCCATCGGTTTTTGAATGAATTTAACACCATTTGTCATAGCAGTCAACATTTCCGAACCAAATACTGTCTCTTTTGAATGGTGAAAAGTCCTCAAAATGTCTCCCACAACAGGAAGTCGACACTGGATTATCCAAAAGCTTTACTGGTTACATTTCCTATATTACAGTAAATTGACTCTTGTGAACTTTAAGCCATGTTATAATGTTGTTACCTCCTCAAAAACATACCTGGAGTTGTATTTATTTGTCTACATCTCCAAAGCTCAAAATGCTCTGTCCCACCTTGAAGCACTAGTTTTCAAGTTAACAGCTGGGCCCGGTCAAGCAGAACAGCAAGGCCAAAAATTCAAGTTAATGCATCTGATATAAAAATGTTTTCAACAGATAGCATATGTACTCTAGTTTATGAAACTGTTGACCTTTTTTGGTTCTAAAGTTACATACGTTTTAAACAGACCATGTATGAAACATGGAACAAAAATTATTTCCCAAATTTCAAAGACCTGCAAATCATGTAAATTAATGGATGTATTTCATCATATCTTGTGTTATTCGATCTTTGAACTGTTGATGAAGGTACATGATTTAAAAAAAAAAAAAAAAAAAGGATTTATAATGATAAAAAATTTCTTGGAAGGACTGACATATTTTATAGAAATAGTTACCTTTCATTTTGAAGTAATATTAAAGTATTCAGAAGAAAAAAGCTGACAAATTATGCAAAATCATGCACCTTCTACTTGCTTGCACAATTTTCCCTCCGTTACTTTTCCCTCCATTACCATGACCTTTCTTACTAAAAAAAAAAATCGCATTACTCAAAAAGTAAGAGGTTTTTCAACCTAATCTTGTAACACATGGTAGAAAACTATATTAAGCAAATATTCAAACCAGTTTGTTAAGGATATGTAAGTGAGAACCGGTATTTATCGCTGTTTGTATTTATTGCCCAAAAAGTGCTGCATATTTCATTCCCTCCGTTACTGACATGAGTTTTAAATTTTTTGTCAACAACTTGAAAGAATATCACAGGTTTAACTTGACCCTGTTGAAGTGCTAACTCTTTTCTACTTTCTAATATCTTACTTATTTCAATAGTCCCTCTAGTTTCTGAATAAGAGCTATTTGAATGTAAAAAATCTGCCCGTTTCCCTCCGTTATCGCTTGATCGGAACCAGCTACTTTTTACCTTTTGTTGAGTAGAGATTGGAAATTCCAGGACTGAAATTATCCAAATATTTCTAGTGAAGGTTTCATGGAGTTTAAAAACACAGTGGAGCACTCCCTGCATTACCACGTGACATCACAAGTGTTTTCTGTTTGCCAGTACAAAACAGCCTAAATAAGATGAGTTTGTGTGTTAAACTTCTGAATCCAAATCCTGTTGATTTATAAAGCACTATTAAAACAACAAAGTGCTGTACACAGAAATAAAAACCTATGTGAAAGCATACCATTATGAACAGTAAAAAACCTCAAGACTAGTTAAAAGCTGAAGAAAGCAAATGTGTTTTAAGATGTGATTTAAAAGCAAGAAGAGTGTCAGCTTGTCTAATGTGAATATTCAACTCATTCCATAATGTAGGCCCAGCAACAGAAAATACTCTGTCTCCTCTAAGTTTCCTGCTGGACGAAGGAACTATAAGCAGAGCCTGGTTAGCTGTTCTGAGGGAGCACCTTGGAGCGTATAGAACCAGGAGGTCAGCAAGATACTGTGGGTCAAGGCCATTTAGGCATTTAAAGACAAATAAAAGTAATTTAAAAAACACTCTGAAACAAAACATATGTGAATAAAACAAAACACAACTCCAGGTATGTTTTTGATGAGAAAAAACATAACGGATCAGAAAATAGTGTAATACGTGCCCTCCATGTTCTTCTTAGAAAATCTGTGTAAACAATAAATTAATTACCATATGACGACTTTGAGAGACCTCCAGTAGTGATCTGACGAGCTCTTCACATTTGCATTTGTTTTCAGCGGAGATTCACCACGCTTTGTCCAATAAACGGAAAGAAAACTGTATTAATTAAAGAGAGGTCCCACTATGAGCACCAAGAACACATTAGCTCTGAATTAATTAGCTTCCAGCCAGCGCATTATGCCTGCACTGATCCCACACACCTGAGTCATACACTGACAATCGCTTCCAATTAGAAAAAAAAAAGAAAAAACCTTCTTGATGAATTAGAGCAGGGCCATTGAGGCTGTCATCCAAGAAAACGTACATTTATAACATCAGAGCAGGGCTGATAAGTATCTGTGTTTGATTTGCATGCAAAGTGAGTCAGGCGAACGGCCTGTGGTATTTTAATAACATTTGGATTACTGCCTAACACCATCAGAGGTTTTCTCTGCACGCAGACATATGCTTTATTGCATCATTGAATTGGAAATAAGAAATAAGATGAAATCGTCTAGCTACATTTGTGTTGCTTCTATATGTTTAATATGGTTTAAAGGCCCTTATTTGTTATGTTATATGTTATATATTATGTTATAATGTTGTTTCCACATCAGAAACAAACCTGGAGTTGGGTTTTGTTTCATTCACACACTTTACCATACAAATCTTGCATATTTAGGCTGTTAAAATACTCAGGAACACAAGGAATATACAGGAAGTGCTCCAGCATGTTTTAAACTCCATGTTTTATACCAAAAAAGGTCAAAGGTAGCTGTTAACTTGAAAGCTGCTACTTCATTTGAGCTGTAGAGTTGCAGACAGACTCCTCATATGAAATTACATCATTCTAACATTTTATGTTATTAGGTTCCTTTTACACACCAAGAGTGACTGACAGTTCCGACTGCTCACTAGTGGTCTTCCTCAGAGTGGTCAAGTGATGTTGCTGTGACATGTCCAGTCAGCTGATTTATACATGTTTTGGCGCTGTCTTCCTACTGGTGGAGGCAGGACGACAGCACCATCTCCAGTCAGACTTCCTCAGGACAGTATCTCACGTGTGTGAGAGTAAAAAAGCCCCCTCGTCCCTGTTTATAGTCCCATGGGCACGTTTCCGTATTTCGATTGCCTCTTTAATCCAGCGACGGTGTTTGTTTTTCTCTGTCCCAATGATGTTTGCTCCATCCCAGTCCATAATATGGTTCTCGCTTTAACAGTGGTCAAAGATGGCCGATTTGATTTGTTCCTGTTCTGCTTTGTGTTTTGTTGCTCATGTGCATGCCTTCGCTAATAACATAAAATATCAGAAGAACAAATGAATCTCGGACTAACATTCTAACATGGCTAAAAGAGTCGGTTTATAATAATACAAGCCCCTTAAGAGTTTTGTGTACTCAAAGAAATTTGTTCAGTGCATTTGACCCATTGTTCAACAAATAGGACTATAGTGTTGTGAGCCACCAAGTATCTTTCTAATCACTTTGAGGGGAATGGCCATTATTTGAAATAAAGATATAGCTTTTCAAGTGGGTCTGCCTGTCTCCATGAAAACATTATTACTGCATGTTAAAGGTCCTATATTACGCAAAATGGATTCTTGTGAGCTTTAAGTCATGTTATAATACTGTTACCTCTTCAAAAAAACACCTGAAGTTGTGCTTTGTTTTATTCACACGTTTGAGTAAGCGTTATTATTAATCTGTCTACATCTCCCAAACTCGAAATGCTCTGTTCCACCTTGTGATGTCATGTAATGGTATGTTTTAAGTTAACTGCTACCTTTTACCTTTATTTGTGTGGAGATAGGCAATTCTAGGGCTGAAATTATCCAAATGATGTGTATGGAGTTTAAAATCACAATGCAGCTCTTTCTGTATTACAGCAGGTTTTCAATTTGAGAGAAGACCTCAGCCTGAATATTTTTGTGTTTGTCTATTAAACGTGTGAAACAAAACACAACTCCTGGAATGTTTTTGACAAGGAAACTTTATAACAGATCAGAAAACAGCATCACGTGGGTCCTTAACTGTGTATACAATCAGGAGAGACTATACTAGGCAAGGAGACAATTTAGAAATTATTGGATTTTTTTTTTTTTTTTTTTAATAAGTTGAGTTACAAACCTCCTCAAAGCAAATGAGCACAACACACATAAGTCTGTACCTTTAAATTCTCACTAATATCTATCCTCACAATAATAATGAAGTAGCACACTCATGGTACAAGCATTGAAACAGCACATTCATTCCGATTTTATTCTGTACATACTTTGGTCAAGGTTTGAAGCATTATGAGCAGCAGTCTTTCCAAGCACCATTTAGTCCACAAATGAATAGTAGTAATTAAGATATGGCATTTCAATTGAATATGAATTTGAAAAGTGAATGTCTAAGAAAGTCTATGCGACAAGAATCCACTCTGTACGAGGAAATGATGTATGCCTCATTATTGTGCTCAAATAAATAAATAAATTGGTAGTTTTCAGATTCTAGAATGGGATGATGCCATACTCACAGATGGAGGGTAAGAGCCAGATTTCCCTGTGACATTGTACTTTTATCATGAAATATTCAAAAGGTAAATTCACAGATGTTGAATGTGATCATTTGTCAGTAACTAAATTTAAGAACTCACTGTATTACAAAAGAAATCTGCATTTAGACTATATTCATTTTAGCTTGTCCCATTTGTATTAAAATAGCTTAATATGTATGCTATTTTCTTATGTTGTAATGCTGTTTCCTCACCTGCTGTTGCTGTTTCCTTGTATTTTGTTTCATTCACACATGTTTAACACACAAACCTGAATATTTAGGCTGAGCTCTTCTCTCACACAGAAAAGAAAACTTCTCACCTTGTGTTGACATGTGATAATACAGGAAGTGCTCCACTGCGTTTTTAAGCTGCATACACCTTCACTAGAATCACTTGGATAATTTCAGCCCTGGAATTTCCAATCATTACTGAACTGAAGGTAAAAGGTAGCTGTTAACTTGAAAACTACCTCATCACGACATCACAAGGTGGATCTGAGCAGACTAAGGCCCCTTCCACACTAGTACGTATTTGAGTTGTTTTCGTTGCGTATGTAGTGTTCGTCCACACTAATCTGACTGAAAACGGCTGAACAATCTGGTGCTGCCAGCTCCCATGAATTCATCTGAGTACGGATCTGATCTGGCACTGTGTGGACGCCTGAAAACGCTGATATGCCGATGTAGGTCTATGCGCCTCGGAGTAGCTAATTCACCACCAAAATGCTAAGAGGCTGGCATATATTCATATACGGTCTATGCGTATGACCTGCAGACATATAATCTCTGAAAAGTTTCACATGAACCATCTCCAATGCGATAGAAGCACAGAACAAACTCACCATTAGCAGAACACCCCTCTGTCACAGAAAAAACACATATAATCCTCCACTGAGTCGTGTCCTTTAGTCTGACAAAGCTGTGTGGATAAGAAAGGGTTGTGGACATAGAAACAACATGTGTGGACGCAGATCGTTTCCGATACAGTGATACGGTGATATGTGGATTCGTTTCAGTGTAAACGGGGTCTACAATCATTTGGATAAATTCAGCCCTGGAATTTCCAATCTTTACTGAACTGAAGGTAAAAGGTAGCTGTCAACTTGAAAACTAGGTGGATCTGAGCAGACAAAAATAATGCAGGATTACTCAAACATGTGTGAATGAAACAAAACACAACTCCAGGTATGTTTTTGAGAAAGTAACAACATTATAACACAGTTTAAAGCTCACAACGGTCAATGTTGTTGTGTTAACAGAGGATCTTTAAATATTACTTAGAATGTTGGTGTTATCTGAAAACCCCGCAGTAGCTGTTGTGAGAGCTTGGCCCGGTCTGCACGCTGATGGAGACTGCATGTTAGACGAAGCATTCAACAGTGACGGAATGTAGCCTGGGTTTACTCACGGGTAGCTGGACGTGTCATGGTGACATATGAAGTAGTTAAATGCGTTAGTGGGGCCATTCTAGGGAGGTTATGGTACGAAGGAGTCCCACTGCAGCACCAGAATGTTTGTAATGAGGCGGACAGGGCAGCCTCGCCAGGAGAGAAGACAAGGGCCCTACTGCACATTAAAGTCTGGGCTGTTTTACTGATGGTAATAAAGCCACAAGCTAATCACAGCTGCCAACAGTCCACTACGTCTCAGAGATTGACCACAGACAAGTACTGAAGGTATCTTAAATATTACTCTGTTTACCAGTGCAGAAGAAGGAAGACATGGTGTAGTTTGCATTGCCTTTTAAAGAGATGGTTAAAAAAAAAAAAAGTCCAAGAAAAAATGAAAAAGTTAAATGTCTGTTATGGTTAATGGTTCTATATTACACAACATGGATTATTGTGAGCTTTAAGTCATGTTATATCGTTGCTACAACATCAAAAACATATCTGGTGTTGTGTTTTGTTTCATTCACACATGTTTGAGTAATCATGCTTTATTAGGTTATCTACAGCCCCAAAACTTAAAATGCTCTCTTACACCTTGTGATGTCATGAAGTGGTAGTTTCTAGTGGAGGTGTATGGCGTTTAAAAACAGAGTGGAGCATTTTCTGTGTTACCACATGACATCACAAGGTGATTTTCTGGTATGCTGTTTGAAAGAAGAACTCATTCTAAATATTTATGTGGTCTGTATGTTAAATATGTGTGAATGAAAACAAAACATTGAGGGTTTTTTAAGTTTTTGATGGGGAAACAAAATGATAAAATTATAACATAAATCAGAAAATAGTGTAATATGGACCCTTTAATATGTAATGTTGACATCTTCAGGAGACAGCACTTTTGGGGTTCACTTGTTATATTACAGCAATAGTTGTTTTGTTTTTTTGCCATAATATTACTGTAGCCACTATTGCTACTCAAAATGACTAACACCGAGACACCATAGAGTAAAATGGGTCTTTTATATATGGTGTGGGACACAAGTAAATCAAGTAACATTGTTTTTTCACTTCATCTTCCATCTTCTGGACTCACCCTACACCAGGATGGAAAGTTGTTCTGCGTTCAACACAGTCCTCCCTGCTCTGCTACAGGACACACTCTCTCAGCTCCATGTCCCAGACTCCACCTGCAGGGGGAGCACCAACCCCCTGATGGGCCAAAAGCAGTGTGTATAGCTGGGGAAGAATGTCACCGACACTTAGTCTATCAGCTTATGATGTTCACTTCATAACACCTGTCATTTAAAGTACGTCTCTAATTTTGACTTCATTTGGTGGGATAATACCTCCTGAAAATATAAATGATAATTTTAGATGAATCAAGAAAACCATTTGTGAAGAAAATATGTTGAAGTTTAATGGCATGTCATAGGAAAACATATTTTAGGATGTCGTTAATTAATGTATCAGTTTTATATAGCACTTTTCTGGACACTCAAAGACGCTTTGCAGAGCATTGTTCATTCACTCCACACTCAGTGGTGGTAAACTACTATTGTAGCCACAGCTGCTCTGGATCAGACTGATGGAAGCAAGGCTGCCAATCTGCACCATCAGCCCTGATGCTTACATCACTTTCATACTAGGCAATGTGGGTGAAGTGTCACGACTTTGTTTTTTTTTTTGTTTTTTTTGTTTGGCCAGTGGCGCCTCACTGTGGAAAATGATTTTCCCAGTAGTCTCCTATCCAAGTAGTAACTAGGCCCGTTAGCTTCTGAGATGTGAAGGGATCGGGTTTTGACAATCTTGTATGGCCAGTATATAATCTATGACCCATGTTGCTCACAAACAACATTTTTGAAATAAAAAGTATATAGCACATTCTCTCATTCTTAATAAAAGCATTTTGTGACTCACATACCACCTCAAACGCTATATACCATTCAAACTACTTCTTTATTCCATTTTGACCCAGACTGTGAAAACACCAGTTCAAATGTACATGCACACACTCCTGTCAGCTCATTAGAGGCTATGGAACCACAGCTCATGTTGCCATGACATACAGTATTTTCAGCTAAGCCAGCCCATTGTTTAGTCAGCACTCTGCCATCACAACCACATTCACAAGAGTCTGTTTTATGATTCATTTAGCTAAGGAGGATATGGCCCAATTAAGACTCCCATTCATTATACTGTGCATCCTGCTGAATAGTAAACAGATACTCCTGCGAGGAACATGAAATAAGTTTAGGCTGATGACCGCTCAGGAGAGATCTAATCAGGCAGTTTACCAGGCACCCCGTGTGGCTGTCATTAGCGCTAACACTTTAGGTTTAATCATTTCAGCTTGTGCAGTCAATTAAAGGCTTATGCAGGTTACCTTTATGCCCAATTTAGCATTTTCATTGACTCGTTTTATATAGCAGAGATGCAAACATAGCCGTCTGACCTTTCCAGTCTTGTTCCATCAGATCAGATCAGAAGAAGCTGTGTATTCAGTGTTTCAGTTTTGATTCACAAAAAGGGCCCAGAGAAATCTCCTTCAGCTAAATGTCAAATGCTATCTGCTAATCGGAGGCCTTCTGTTACCAGGCAGGGTGTATATTTGCCATAAACAGATGCCTGCCTCCAGAAGCGAGATTAATGAGAGGAGTGAGGGTGAACTCAATGTGATCACAGCACAGATAAATCAGCTTAAAGACGGTAAACATCTTCTCAACAACTGATATACTGTGCAAATGCAAGCGTTTTCTCAGCATATGTGCACATGCAAAGTGGCCATAAGTGGTTTAGCTATAGGAGGCTGGGCCATTTGCCATAAGGAGCAAAATTTAGGACACTTCAAAAATTGATGGAAGATGCTGTAATTCTAAACTATATGTAAACATGGGTATAAATACAGTGATGTAATGGTAATGTATGCAACAGCTGTGTCAAGATGTACACTACTGGTCAAAAGTTTGGACACACCATCTCATACAATGTTTTTTTTTTTTTTAATTACTTTCTACATTTTAGAAACATATGAAAGATCAAATATATGAAGCAAGATATACGGAATTACATAGTAAAGACATAAGTGAATTGTATGGAGTTTAAAAATACAGTGAAACACTTCAATCCATGCATCATTCGTTCATTCATTTTTCAATATAAAGAATAAGAAAATGAAAAAAGAAAAAAAAAACAGTTTTCTGATCATTATCTCTTCATTATTTGTCTCCAAAACCAAAATGAAAAAACGGATAACGATTAGTTTTTGTTTTCAGTTTTCGATTTTGTGTTTAAATAAATAATGGAAAAAAACTGATAACATTTTCCGTTTACATGACTTAAACTACGATGCCGGACTGAACCAGGACTGAACCAGAACTAAACCAGGTCCAACCAGATCAGAACAAGACCGGGACTGAGACCAAGACTTAGACTGGGACCAGAACCAGGAATGAGACCAGGATTGAGACCGGGCTTGAGACTGGGCCTGAGCCCGGGACCAGGCCAGAACTGAGACCAGGACTGAGACCGGGACCAGACCGGGACTGAGACCAGGACTGAGGCCAGGACCAGAGCAGGACTAGGCTGTGATTGAGACCGGGACTGAGACAAGGACTGAGACTGGGACCAGACCAGGACTGAGACCGGGACCAGACCAGGACCAGACCAGGACTAAGACTGGGACTGAAAACGGTTTAGTCCTAATTTAGTCCTGGTTCAGTCCGTATGCGGTGCAAAAGTCCGGCATCTGTGGAAATGAGAAAAGGGCGTTATCCATTTTTTCCATTATTCATTTAAACACAAAAATTGAAAACTGAAAAAACAAATCGTTATCTGTTTTTTCATTTTGGTTTTGGAGCCAAATGATGAAGAAAATAGTTATTTTTTTGTTTTCTTATTTTTGGCTCTATATTGAAAAATGAATGAACGATTAATACATGGATTCACTTCCAGTATTACCCCATGACATCACAAGGTGGTTTATTGGTTTTCTGTTTGGAAGAAGAACTAACTAACTAAGAACTAGAAATATGCAGGTTTGTGTGTTAAACATGTGTGAATTAAACAAAACACCACTTTGAGTATGTTTTTGATGAGGAAACAACATTATAACAGAGGTCAGAAAATAGTGTAAATTAGTCATTTTGATATCTCACAATTGATATTGATGAGTTTTGACAACACAAAGGGTGGCTACTTTGAGGTTGATATGAATATAAAATATAAAAAAACATATATTTATTAGAGTTATTTAAATGTTACTTCTTTGCTACACTATTCCATAGATCTTGCTTCATATATTTGATCTTTCATATGTATCTAAAATGTACAAAGTAGTAAACATATAGAAATATGTTTTGGTCAGTTCTGTGAGGCCACTGCTGTTGGGATTTTGAACAATACAAAGATAAATAAATAGAATTGAAATTTAGTTTTATTAGTATTATGAACAAGACTGGTGAAAATGGGCAGCCTTGGTGGACTCCTTGCCTAACCAGGATATGGCTCCAGACCCACATGTCTTTGTAAAGTGTTTGATTTTTTGATACTAGGAATGGACTTGATACTTAATAGTCGAATAATGTCATTTTAAACATTATATAATAGTAGTTTCCTTTATATTACCATGTGGCCTTATATCTGTGTGATCTCTCATTTGTGCAGGTAAGTTCCTAGTGGTACTTGTTCTGATACAGCTCAAGATCATTTTTAAGCTCTTCAGGAAAGGTTCATTTGTCTTATGAATGTGACTTTTTTTTAGTAGCGATACTTGCTCAGTTTCAATACCTGTTTTAGTATTGATTTCAGAATCAGATTTTAGTAGCAAATATGATCCATTTTAACTTTCCTCGCCTTTGTTGTAACTTCATCATAATAAACTATGTGTAATAATCTCTAAAATTACTACAATACAAGGGAACTAAAATAGCCTAATTAAAATATGACCCTAAAAATCTTCATTACATAAGAGCATATTCCACAGTCACATATTTGTGCAGGATTGAAAACCATAGCCTAATTGTTTGACATAGTTCTTTCTTACCGCTTAGGCAGATCTATTCTATGCCGTGGCTTTTCGCCTTGCTTTTGCCTCTTTCACATCATGTCTTTGCCTCCAGGTCTTGTGTCACTCATCTGCATGCGCCTGTGTTTGTTTGCCATATGAGGGAATAATTCCATTTAAATAAATATTTCCCTTTGGGCTTTTTAATCTGCATAGATAAAAAGCATCTGGCCGCCACGACAGATTCAATTGTCTTGTTTTCTGTGTTTTTCATTTCTCTCTTTGCCTCATATTCGATTTCCGCTGTATATTTTGACCTTTAATAGCAATTTGAGAGTGTCCTTGGTCAGGCTGATATGAAAGCGGCTTTTCAGAGATGTTTTCTGATTGTTGTTGATGCACTTAAAGTCAATCCAGTAGCAGAGGCATTTTGTTTTCCACAATAGAACTAATAAAGAAAACTAGTGAAGCTCTTTCTTAAAATGTACATTGAAGTATTTTGTATTTCTACCATTAAATATTTGACTGTAAAGAGGTATCTCTTTAATTAACCTTCAGAGTATAGTCCAGTGAGATTCATTTGGTCTTCCGATATTTTATGTTATTAGGTTCTTTTTTCAGACCTAGAGTTTTGTTTCATACAGTTTCGACTGCTCACTAGCGTCTTCCTCAGAGTGGTCACGTGATGTTGCTGTGACGTGTCTGGTCAACTGATTTAAACAGGTTTTGGCGCTGCCTTCCTACCGGTGGAGGCAGGACGACAGCGCCATCTGCAGTCCGACTTCCTCAGGACAGTATCCCAGGTGTGTGAGAGTTAAAAAGCCCCCTCCTCCCGGTTTACAGTTTAAATCAGCTGACCGGACACGTCACAGCAACATCATGTGACCACTCTGAGGAAGACCGCTAGTGAGCAGTCGAAACTCTCAGGTATGAAACAAAACTCTAGGTCTGAAAAAAGAACCTAATAACATAACCTTTAGAGTATGTTTGAGTGAGTTTGTTTGGTCCTCTTGCGCAGTCGTAATCAATGATAAAGTTTTCCTATTCACAGGGGCTGAATGTAACATAAAACAATGAACAGGGGTGAAGAGTGAGGAGAGATATTCAGCAAATTGCCAGAGCTGCAGTCTACACCACTATTGTGCATCAACAACTCTGGGATTTTTTAACCAAAATAAGTACTATTACAAGACATTTTAAAATATATTCAAAAGAGGATTACAATGGCAAAGGGCAGCATCTGCAGATAGACACATGGCACAGAGAACAATTCCCCTCTAGTCACTATTAGGGCCTTAAGTCTGGAGAAGTGTGCACAGCCTGGCCTGTGCGATTAAATCATAAGGAATCATTATGGAGACATTTGTACAAAAGGTTACCGAGCCAAATGGAGAAAGTGGATAATAGCAGAAGCCGCAGCTTGTTATTAAAGAGAAGCTGTCAAATAAAAGTCCACATTATAAGAGCAACCCAATCCAATTATCTGGAATAATAGACAGGAGCTCCTTCAGAGATCAGCCATGGGGCCATTTGAGAGGAGGACGGTGTCACAACTACATGGCTGAGTTTTATAATATACACACAGTATATACGACTTCATAAGGACAAGAGGCCATTTACTATTGGCTGTGTCATGCTTATGTTTATTCTTGGTATATTGATCGCCATCACAGATTGGAGTTTCTTTAATGACCCTATTGCTAATTAATCAGAACCTGGCCAACCAAATTGATTTTCTCATTGTATTCCACACAGAGACATTCAGCTTGCTGTTGCTTCATTGATGCTGGTGTTATGGTTCTGGAGGAGCCAGTTGAGAGTCCACCTAGAGGAGATGGAGGAGGTGTGCATGACAAGGGATGTTTGGACCTGAGCCTGTTAGAAATAAAAATGGATGGATGCATGCTTTCTAGAGTATGCTAGCATTTTAAGCAGCATCGTAATTTCTTCAGTTGGAAATGTTTTTTCTTTTCTTGCTATGGTAATTATGTTGGAAGTCATCTATAGAGGAAAAATGGTACACATCACATTTATTTCATTAGTATACTCTGTGCCTAATGCTGCCTTGAAATTACATTCAGACAAAGCAGTGCAGCAGAATTGTAGAACATTCTGCTACCTAGTCCTTTACAATGACTAAAAACTTTTAAAAGTTTAAAAAGTTTATTAATTAAATAACTGTGTAATTGTGTCTCAAATGTCCATGAACATGGTGATAGAAAGGTTTAATACCATACTGTGGAACATTCTAGACCAAGCAAGAACATCTCCATGAATACAATACACCTTTAAATAACTCTATAATTGTGTCCTCCAGCTAAACTGACCTGTAACAAAAAGAAATGAGTATAAGCGCATTTGCTAATTGTTTGTAATTGAGTTGTTTGGATGATAATTATCCTCTTTTGTTGTCTTCCATCTTAGGTGTTCTGAGTCCCCGGAGAGCTCAGGCAACTTCAGAAGGTTAGGGAACAGATCACTGTTTGTATTTGATTTAATTGAATAAACACTGATTACTGTTTTTGCTACGGCTAACTTTTAAAATGTTACTATCTTACCTGTACTTACCTTGTCTAGCTAACGAGCTTCCCCAATTAAGGGAGGTGCTCTATAAAAGGAGCCAACCTCAGTTTATTCAAGGTTGAGGTGCTGTGTGTACAAGCAGTTTGTTGCTTCCATGCTGTTTTTAACTTTTGCTCTTGTTTCTTTTCTGGAAATATTATTTTTCTTTCCGTGTTGGTGAATAAACACACTTTAAATGAGTTCTGCCCTGTTCTTCTTCAAATTTGCTATCTGAGCTACATTTGACATTAAATAGACAATTGTAGAACATGGGTGCAGAGGCCTAGCCAGGCTAACGCCACCTAGTGCCTCTGCTCAATTTCATTTCTCTATAGCAACTTGGTCAGGAATCGAAATAAACTAGACGGTTTGCAAGAATCCCGGAAGGTGTAGACTGCACACTGGCCAATCAGCGAAGAGCTGTGAAGCCATGGCGTCAAATTCAGGCACCTGTCTGAGTCCCTTTTGTGGTACAGCACAACAGAAAACAAAGGGGGCAAAATGGATGTAGACAATGTAGATGGTTTAAAATAAAATAAGTACCCACCTACCATCGGGCAAACAAATCCTAATGCTGTGAGGTCAGATGGTTTCCACAAAGTGAAACTGGCTGATAAATCAGGCTAGCAGAGGCCCTCATCGGCATTGAACTTAACAAGCCATAATGTTATGATGTCATGTAAAACTCAAAAACCACCCAGTAACATATAATATAAAAGTCTGTTGAGTGTATGACACATAGAATCACAGCCAGTGTTTGTCTGAATTACTGTTTCTCATCAGATCAGTGCACAGATATGACAGATCCCCTGCTCAGTACTGATAGTGTCTCATTTCACTCCACACACTGACAAACTATATTTTCGTGGGATCACCCGAATGGCCCAGATTTGCCTGGTCCATAGCCAGGAGGATGGATGGGTTTGGATCTGTGTGTGTGTATGTGTGTGTGTATGTATGTATATGTGTGCGTATGTGTGTGTGTGGATCCCTCACTGTTGAGCTCTGCTGAACTGGCACATCACCAATCCTCACTCATAAGCAACTCTAACTGTGAACAGAGAGAGGTTTGTACACAAGAAATCACCAGTAGGGGAAAATGTTATGTTCAATATGCATTGTATCATGAGCATTCTGAAGCTACAAATAGCATGTTAGAGTAGTCTTTGCAAACAAATCTTGATCACCTGTAATTGGTATTCTAGTATATATTTAACAACCTTAAAGAGCCTATATTACACAGAATTGACTACCGTGAGCTTTAAGCCATGTTATAACGTTGTTACCTCATCAAAAACATACATGGAGTTGTGTTTAGTTTCATTCACACACTGAGAAATCCTTTATTAGTCGCTAGTTGCTAGTCTTGTCGTTACTGTCTGTACTGTGTTTTTGTTCTATGTGCTGATGTTGCAGAGGGGTTTCTTCCTTTTTTCTCTTCACCTACTGGTTCCAGATAGTTAGTGTCCCAGATTCCAGACAGTTAGTATAAATTTCCATTTTCCAGATAGTTAGTTGTAAAGAAAATAGCTATGTCAGATTCCAGATAGTTAGTAGAAGAAGTAGACGTAAAAGACAATTATGTCACAGATAATAATCTCAAGACCCAACTGTTTTGCTTAGCTTTGTGTGTATGTATGGGGTGTGTGTGTGTTTTTAATCACCGTGAAGCGCTTTGTGTTGCGTTTTTATATGAAAAGCACTCTATAAATAAAGTTTGATTGATTGATTGATTGATCGATTATTAGTTTGTCTACATCTCCAAAATTCAAAATGCTCTGTTCCACCTTGTAATGTCATGTAGTGGTAGGTTTCAAGTTAACAGCTACCTTTTACCTTTAGTTCAGTAGAGACTTGGCAATTCCGGGCTGAAATCATCCAAATGACTCTAGTGAAGGTGTATGAAGATTAAAAACATAGTGGAGCACTTCCTGTATGATCATGTGACATCACGAGGAGTGTTTATTGTCTGAGAGAAGAACTCACCTAAATATGCAAGATTTGTGTGTTAAACGTAATTCCAAGTATGTTTTGATGAGGTAACAGCATTATAACATAGATCAGAAAATAGCATAATATGGGCCCTTTAAAACAGATGCTGCAAACACCCTGAAAATACATAACTATCACAAGGACTTACAAAGACAGTTAATGGGGTTCTTAGTTCTGCTTTAAGAATGACTTGGGCTTAGTAACTACTTAATCAGGTGTTATGGTTACAAGTTATGGCATTAATTAAGTAGTTACTAAGCCTTAACTGTTTGTTCATTTTGAATTAAGGTTTCCGTCAGGCGTTATTAAGGCTAATATGTTGTAGTTATTATAGTGTGTTACCAATTATTGGGATGAAATAGTTTTCTAAATACTACTTGGAGTTTACTTTCGATCACTGGAGTAGAATACCACTTTTCCAACGCTAAATTCAAGTTTCTTTTTCCTCACTTCTAATACTGTTTTGTGAGACAATGCATCATGTTCTTTAATGTGAGAAGAAAAAAAAAAAAGAGGGAACAAGGGGTCTACTTCCGCAGCACTTACAATGGAGTTTTTTTTCACATGTTTTCTTATGAAAGCATGGAGAGATAATTATGAGTTCTCTCGTCTTTGTTTTACCTGTGTCTCAGTAGACTATATGGTGAGGCTTGTTGTTTGAAACACAGTCTGTTACACCTCAGGGCACAAACACACAAAGAAAGAACAGAAAAACCAGGTGACTCAGGGCAAACACTTGTCTTCTGTTACTGATTTGTGTGTTGACAACAGAAGAGAGAAACATTATTATAACTAAATATATAATAAGTCAAAAATATAATGTGCAATACTAACAATCATGGATGAGTTAGAAGAGACATCTGCCAAAGTTGACGGTTTAGTCCCTGCTGCCACTACTGCTGGTGTGTTCTTGAGTAACACAACAATTCATCTTGTCTGTATACATGTGATAAATACAGCCACACTTTCTTTTGTTCTACCCAGGGAAATAATAATTGAATGATTATTGCACCAAGGTCTATGTCTATGTTCTTGAAATACTGTATTAATTTAAAAGCAGTGGTTATAGCGCTCACTCAAAAACCCACCCAAATAATCAGATTTCAATTCCAACTAATGAATACTGTTTTAGTGTCCTTATGCAAGACACTTTACCCATCTTGTGACCTGGAAGTGATCGGAGCAGCTCTGTGACACAGATTAACAGCCAGATTTCCTCTAGTCAGTCCAAGGTCCGGCTGCAAGTACAAGAAAGCTACCACAATTAGGGATTTTCAATGGCCTATATCACACAAAATTTACTCTTGTGAGCTTTAAGATATGTTAGATTGTTGTTACCTCCTAAAAAACATACCCATAGTTGTGTTTTGTTTAGTAACGCTGCATTAATATTAGTTTGTCTACATCTCCAAAGCTCAAAATACTCTGTTCCACTTTATGATGTCATGTAGTGGTAGTTTTCAAAATTAACAGCTACCTTTTAGCTTTAGTTTTGTAGAAATAGGCAATTCCAGGACTGAAATTATGCAAATGATTCTAGTTAAGGTGTATTAAAACCAGAGTGGAGCTCTTCCTCTATTGCAGTGCTTCTCAATTATTTTCTGTCATGCCCCCCCCCCAGGACGAATAAAACATCTCGCGCCCCCCCGCGTGACTATAGATAGTATCATTTGTCTATAAAATTGTTATAAGTACACCTGTGCGTAACACTGCCACCTTATATGACGCCAACAACGCTCGCTGGTTTACCGAAGTAGCAGTCACAAAGCGGAATGATTGTCGGCAATATTCCCCACGTTTTCGCTGAAAAATCTCAAGCAGCTTATCAGAGTGATTGGGGTGTAATGTATTTAAGTGACGCCTTAATTTATTGGGCTTCATGCTGTCGGCTGCCAACATTTTTAGACGCAGTAAGCACACGGGTCTTTCCTCGTCTCCCACCGTAGTCACAGTGAAGCCAAGCGCTACATATGCTTCGTCATATTTCCTCGTCTTAGCTTTCGGAGATTTTCGTTTGTCTCTTTATCTCCGTCTCTCTCCACCTGTCTTCTCATCCCTGTTAAATATTTTTTCATGGTGTCACTTGAGGGTCTGCTACACTTCGTGTCTACACTTCATACTCAAACTCTGTGCTGTGTGCAAAGCGCGCATGCTCAGTGCAAACAAAACTCCTACACCACCGAGCGAATGCTCCCTGCGCACACTCTGCCAATGAGAGCGCCACTGCCCCCTAATGTAGTGGAAGTGCAATTGCACTTTATTCTAAAGGCCCGTTCAGACCAAAGCGTCAAAGCGTCCACTTTCTATGTAAAGTGTATGTGGACGCGCGACTAGAGCGTCCTGCGTTTTTGCGGCGCGTTTTCGGCGTCAGCGCGGCGCGAATCTGGCGTCAGCGCAGCGCGTCTTCAGCGTTTTGGCGTCAGCGGCCAAGACGCGCGTCCAAAGCGTCAGCGTCAAGAAGCTGAAAATGCTGAACTTTTCGCGTCAGACGCGCCGCGTCAACCAATCAGGGACGAGTATCCAGAGACGCAGCGACGTTATTATCAGGAAGAAAAACCCGAGAACCAGAACGAGAACCACAAACATGAGCGGAGCATAATTATATATGCCACAATCACCGAGCCGATCGCGAGGAATACACCAGGACCGGACCAGGACCAAACCAAGACTAGACCGAGACTAGACCGAGACTAGACCGAGACTAAACAAGGACTAGACCGGGACTAGACCGTGATTAGACCAGGACTAGATCGGGACTAGACCGTGATTAGACCAGGACTAGACCGGTATTAGACCAGGACTAGACCGGGACTGATCCAGTGTCATTAGCGGAGTATAAATATATATACGCCCCAGTCGTCGACCCGATCTCCTCTTTTGATGTTTTATGTCATAAAAACTCTCTCAGTCTGGTCTGACATTGTTTCGGGAAAAGAGCGGGACCGGGCTCTTGTTTCCAGGGCAACGGACGCGCGTCAAGTATTTTTGTCCCGTTTGTCCACGGCGTCAAAGATGCGCGTCGGGGGCGTCTAAACTCAAATGCAAAGGCTCCAAATAGAGGCGTCAAGGCGTTTTTTGACGCTTTGGTGTGAACGGCCCTTAAGACAGTAAAAAAAATCAAAATAAAAAAATAAAAAAGCATGCTCCCCGAGGTCAAACGCGCCCCCCTTGACGGAGCCTCGCGCCCCCTGGGGGGCCACTATTTGAGAAGCACTGCTCTATTGGAACATGACATCACAAGGTGGAACAGAGTTTTCCATTTGAAAGAACAACTCAGCCTAAATTTGCAGGGTTTGTGTGTTAAACATGTGTGAATGAAACATAACATGACTTAGAATATGTTTGTGATGACTAAATGGTTGCCTGTTAAATACAGAATTTGAAATTCTATTATTAATTTTTAAATCACTTAACTCACTTGCGCCACAATACATCACTGATCTTTTAACCCCCACACAGTCTCCCGGTCGCACATGTTACATCTCACATGTCAGGAGGATTAGCTGATAGCAAAATAAAACATGAGATCTGTAAAACTGGTCCATGTAGTTTACCACCAAATACTTTTTAATATTTTCATGCTAAATAAAATTCCCATTTTGTCTCCTCAACAGGCAGATTGTTTTGTAATCCTCCTGCATAATGCAATGACACCCAGTGATTGGGCAGAGCCTTCAGAGGCAGCCAGACACAAACAGTTCTCAAAGAAATCTTTGCTGTCATTTTCTTTTCCCCAAATGTCTGTACTCAACAATACGCAACAATACGTCTCAAAAGATCTCACCAAAAGAAACAAAATATTCTACTGAAAAGACACCAAGAAACTTTTTTCTTCAAATATTACTCCTTCGTCTCTATACAAAAGATAGGCAACATACAGTGCTGTGGAGAAGAGGATACAGACTCAGAGGATACAGTGAATTTGAAGGTGACAGTTGTGTTTAGAAATTCCTGAAAAAGAAAAAGTATTTAGTGCAAATAATCTTTTATTGTTTTGCTGTTTTTTGTTCTTTGTTTTTAACCACGTTAAAGGTGTTTTAAATGCTTTGGTCTAAACATTTTCCTTACTTTTCTATCACATTCTAACATCATAATTTTGAGTGATGAGTTTATAAGCACTTTTACTTCAGAAGATAGTGTTTTTCACACAGAAATGTTAACAAAAAATTGCTAACTGCAGTAGAAAAAAACTGGGAACATATTATATATATATATATATATATATATATATATATATATATATATATATATATATATATAGATACTCAGCTCCCTCTTCACCACAACGCTGTATCGGACCGTTGTGGTGAAGAGGGAGCTGAGTCGAAAGGCGAAGCTCTCGATTTACCGGTCAGTCTTCGTTCCTACTCTCACCTATGGTCATGAGCTCTGGGTAGTGACCGAAAGGACGAGATCGCGGATACAAGCGCTCGAAATGAGTTTCCTCCGCAGGGTGGCTGGGCGCTCCCTTAGAGATAGGGTGAGGAGCTCAGTCACACGGGAGGAGCTCGGAGTAGAGCCGCTGCTCCTCCACGTCGAGAGGAGCCAGTTGAGGTGGCTCGGGCATCTGTTCCGGATGCCTCCTGGGCGCCTCCCTCGGGAGGTGTTCCGGGCATGTCCCGCCGGGAGGAGGCCCCGGGGAAGACCCAGGACACGCTGGAGGGACTATGTCACTCGGCTGGCCTGGGAACGCCTCGGGGTCCCCCTGAAGGAGCTGGAGGACGTGTCTGGGGTGAAGGAAGTCTGGGAGTCCCTGCTTAGGCTGCTCCCCCGCGACCCGGCCCCGGATAAGCGGACGAAAATGGATGGATGGATATATATATATATATATATATATATATATATATATATATATATATATATATATATATATATATATATTCACTGTAAAAATATAAAAATGTGTAATTAGTGCAAAGTTTTCTATACAGCATGCATTTGCTAATGGAGTTATTACTGTTACTACTGTGAAGTTGTAGTGTATTTTTACATATTCTAAAACCTGTATTTGTTAAAAATAAATAAATAAATCCCCATGCAGGAGCATGAGTTATGTTGGCTTGCAGGATGTACAAGATGTACTATCCATAAGTGGGGTTTGAATAGTGCCCAGGAGAGTTTACTCAAACACGCATGGATGAGATAAAACCACTTCAGGCATGCCTTTTTTTTTTTTTTTCCTGAATTAACAACGTTATAACATGGTAGAAAGCTCTCCCTCTAAAGGCTTTTGATCATGTATGCAATCTTGGGCACACCTTTGGCAGCTAGATTTTGTGCCCTAGATCCAGACATCTTGATTTAAATAAAGATAGACAGTACTATTAACGACAGTTTCCAATATAGCTCACCACATACTTAGTGTTGATGATCTAAGTGCTCATTTTGATGGGCCATGGGCAGCAGAATCTGTTAGTATGTGAGAGAGCACATACTCCTCTTGACCACTCTAGGCACTGACTTAATGTCAAAGTTATGTTAAGCCAAGTTACAGTTTATAGTGCCCACCGGGAAACTCATTTTCTGCGTTTAACCCATCCATCAGCCCGTACCCGAGTCAAGTGAGCTATTGAAATGGTGTTTTTTCTTCAGAGTGAATAGAAAGAGGCGTACGATAAGCCTTCAGGTGGGAGAGCATATTTATAAAAAGGAAACTGTAGTACATTTATGAAAAGATGTGATGTGCTTACTGACACATAATGGATATCCCTAAAGTAGATTTGTTTTTTCTCATTTCAGTTGTGGGACACCCTGGTTACAACCAGCAATGGGAAGAATATTATAAAAACACATTTGGTTATAGAATACAGAAAACCTGCATTAAAATGTATTTTGTAACATATTCCAATACATGGACCAATAGTACTATACAAAGTACTGTACTGGTGAATACTTAAAATACTAAAACATTATGTTTGCTGAATCATTTGTTGTGACTTTATTTATCACTAATTAGTCAATCTAATTTAGAGAATAGAGGGGGGAAAAAAAGTATTAATTATCTGTATTCCAAATAACAAAGGAAGGTGTCACTGCAGTTGTACTTTTTGGCATGTATTTTGCTACTTTACTACACTGATAACAGCACAGCATCATAAAATTCTCACTAAAATTATTTTGATTTGGTTTCAGATGCAATTAATCTTTTTGTGGATATTGGATTTGATCAATCAATGACAGGTCTGTAATTCATCACACGTACACAGCTGCTCCAAAATCACGCAGATTCAGTGTTGATTTACTCCTCAGAAATATCTTGCCCAAGAACACAACAACAGTTTGCAATGTGAGTAGTTATCAAAACACCTTGAGGATGGGCAAAAGTTTTTTTTACCAGAATCATAATGAAGTTTGGTCTTAAGTGCTTCAATAAACATTCTGGAAGTGATGCCCAGTAGCACTTTCACTAAGCAAGGCAAGACCAGATCAATATTTTTCATTTTCAGTGGATCCCATTTTGGTTTATTTCTTTTGTGCTAAAAATACACATTCATTTATTTTTATATTTTTACTTTTCCAGACCAAACCCTTTGATTACTTGTGTCAAATCCCGCCAACCTGACTCTGCATTCAGCTGAAGCTCTCCCTGATCCCCATGGAAGCCCCCCTCCCCTCTTCCCCCTCCCCTCTCCTCTCTCCCTGTCTCAGGCTCTGACACAGCAGCTCCGCCCTCTGCCGCTGACAGCCTTCCTTCGCGAGCCCCTCTCCCAGTCTGCCCCTCTGCCACTCTGATCAATGATAGCTCTAATAATAAGTGCCACGCTGTCACCTCCGCCCCATCATCCCGCCTGGCACGGCTCGGGGCAGCCCTCAGCAGATCCCAGCCGTAGATTAGGACTCCATTAGAGAAGCTATTTACCCGCTCTCCCTCCCCCCGGGCTCCCCTATACTTTGTTTGCCCACCGAAACACCACAAAGAGGGCATTATGACCCTTTTCAAAGTGAGAAATAACCGAGTTGTGCTTATAGCTCCAGAGGCCTCTGATAAAAGTTCAGTATCTCAAATAGACTGAAAAGAGCTGTCTCCACAAACTTTAGGCAGACTGGTATATAAGATTTTAAACTGTCATTTCCATTCGTTCTCTGTGGCCTGGTTGGAGGTCATATGTGACAGGAGCCTATCCAACTCCTTGGTGCCTTAAGTGGGTACTTTCAACTGGAGCTGTTCAAAAGAAATAATTCCATTATGAATGTAAGTATGGAGTCAGTGTATGCTGTTAGATTTGGCAGTATTCTGTCATACCATATAATCATAATTTTTAAAAGCATTGTACCAAACTTTTACTGTCTTAAAAAGTGAATAACAGAACTGGTTCATTTTAAATAGTCCAGTGGTACAAACTTTTACTTTATCATGTACTCCAAACAGCTTAATTATTCACCTTGGTGAGTTCATAAAAGCTTTTCACAGCTCTAAAACACCATTGTAGAGTTTTGCCGTGACAGTAAAATTAACAACATCTAAGATGCACCTCATGATTATCAGACAAAAGTGAGTGTTACATTAGAGAAAGAAAACAGTCACTGCATAAGAAAATGTATCAGCAATGCCACGAGAGCAACTCTGAACCCCAGTCTGCTGTATGTCACCATCTCAAAACATTAACATTAAAGGGGCTATTTTTGTTAGAAAAGACAATCCATCTTTGAACAGAAATGGGGGGCTCAGACATTGTCTATCTCCTTTTTATAGGTCCATCCTCAGAGCTAAATCAAAACAAGGAAAACACTAGTGATAACTGCAGTATTCTAAATGTGAGAGCACCCATCAGGGGCCTGAACGATTATGCAAATAGGACTCAGGCACAGTTCACACTAGATCTGGCTAACAAACAGAAACTGTGTGTTAAAAAAAACATACCTGGAGTTGTGTTTTGTGTGTGTTAGTTTCAGTGTGGTTAGCTCCTCCCTTCAGATAACTTTGAGGCAGTGTCCATCTGACCAGAATTGAAGAAACATCTCTAAAACTTTAGTCCAGTTTACAGAATTGAATTTCTCTTTTGCTATCAGACAAAAGCTTTATAATTAGATGTAGACAGTGACTTATACTGACCTCAAGAGCTGCTTATACATCTGCACTGGGACAAGACAAATCTAGCTGAAATACATAGACAGAATTGGATGCAGAGCCTTAAAGTAAAACAAACTTAAACCAATTCAACTGTTGCAGTTTGTCTTCCATATTATCATTATGGGTTTTTATAAAATATTGAATAAGGCAAGATATTGTTTCCAACTGAAATGGCCTTGTCCTTCTTCTGTCTTGGCTTGGACTTAATGCACTGAAACCCAGACTAATTGATGCTATATCTTGTACTGGTACTAATCATTTGTACAAGTATCAATAGTATCGAAAAATCACATAATTTGACTTTTTTTCTATATATCACAAGTATGACCATGTGGTGGTATTAAAAATCAGTATTATTTTGTAAATTACATTGTACTGTCTGAGATTGCTCCTTGTTAAATCACCAAAATCAGCACCGAGTATTGACCCTCTAAACCTCTATTCTCTAAGCTGAATATGAAATGTTAGTACCATCACCACACTAGCACTAGGGGCATTCATTTGTCCAGATCGAATTTAAAACTGCATTCTAAAATGACCACCAAAAATATGTGCACTGTCATAGTAAAAAAAAAAAGGTGCATATTTTTTTAAAGGTACCATCCATAATTAGATTGGCTGACCCGCCCCTCATATATTCTCACATATCACAACTAGATATTTTCTACTTTACTGCTATCTGACAGAAGGTGAGCTTTGGCCTGACAAAAGAAAAACAAAGATTAAAGGTAAGTCTGAACCAAGTCTAGGTGAGGCGAGTGGGGAAAAGGTTTCGCATCTGCCATGGATTGGTGATACAAGTCATGTAAACCTGTGTATAGTAGCTTTAACGCCTTCATTTTTATTGAGATTAGACAAGGTTATTTCACATTGGAAACTTTCTGTGCATTAGGAGTTTGACTTAGGCTTGCAGTAAGAAGTTTTTTGCAGTTTCGGTCTCTTGTGGAGCCATTCATCATGTTGCCAGTGTACACCTCCACGGCATCCCCCACATACAGTAAGTTAAAGGCTAACTCCGAACAAGCCACTTCTTTCCTCCGCAAGTACCTATGCAGAATCACACTTTCCCCTTCTGCAGAAATGAAAAGTGCACTATACGCATATATCTTCCATTCATTTGCATCGTTGTAGGTTTGAGTGTGAAAAAGCAGTACAGAGCTCCCCCTCCAGGCCTGCTCCAATGGCACGATGACAGGAAGGAAGGCCATAACTCACCCGCCCCGGCACCCTATCCCATTACAGCACTCACTTAAACCAATCATTAGAGAGAGAAGAGCCACCGCCTTCCCCTCCTCCTTAGCCATTACCACTTCCATATTAATCTTGTGCCTCTCTGCAGATGGAGGAATCAACAATATCCTCATTTAGCCCGGGAACTATACAACAAGATGTTCTGGCCTTTTGTCTGCATGAAGACGGGAGGCCAGGGCGAAGCAAAGGAGGAGTTAAAAGTTATATGTATACACCGAGTTTTGGCAGTGTTCTGGTTCTGTAAGTTAAAGGGCCTGTTAAAAGGTCCATGAGCAAATGAGTCTTGCCCTAAGCCCAGAACTGAAATATTGTATAAACAGGTCAAAATAAATCTGTGTATACTGCCTATATCTAATTACAAAGTGTTTTATTGTATGAACATTAAAAAGTGAGTGGTTAGCATGCATAAGATACGTGAGGAATAACTCTGGACCACTGCAAACTGTTTTTGAGAGGATAAAAATCAAGTACAGTTTCCAAGTGGCTGCATCCAATTTTTGTCCAGTACACTAGTACAGATATAATGTAAAACACCTTGTATTAAAATTAACCCGTCTACTGTCAGTGTCTAATTATACAGTGTTTTATTGCCCGAGTACCGTGAAGCATGCTCTTAACTGTTAGTTTTACCGTGACAACAAACCTCTGCTCTCACCTCTGGAATTTGTGATTAGCACTCATCGCGGGGAATAATTATCATGCTAGGTAAGAATCACGAAACTGAGGAATAAATCTTTTACATACCAGTAATATGGGAACTTACAATTTTGTGCAACCAAACTTAAGAGGGTAATGGAAGACCAAAACCAGTTAAGAATAATCACTATTTATTCAAAAAGATACTTGCTTGGTAGTTGTACTGGTATTTGATAAAGCAAAAGAGTATTAGTATTAGCAGCAGGTGTAAAATTGTTCTTAAAGTGCGACTAAACACCACAGCCACATTTCAAATAAAGCTGCTAAACTGAGCAGAACATAGAGGACTAAATGAGAGAGTTCAGGAGGAGAAGTGGCGAGGTCTGGCAGTATAAAGACCAAAGTGATTGGTCTAACAAGTCACTACACATTAAACTCCACCCCTGCAGGAGCTGGAGTTTTAATGTGTAGCTGTAATCAGGGCAGTCCTGCGTGATGTCACCAACTACTGGAAATTGCAGAGACCACTGAACTTAGCCTACACATAGATTTAGTTTTTTTTGACAATAAAGCTAAAAAAAAATGTCACTTTCTACTTAATTTTACTTTCTACTTTTGCTTTAGAAGAAACTTTTTTCACCTTTGCAAAATATATTAACTAAGCAACATAAAATTTGTATGGTTGGAAGATCACTGGGGAATTTCAAGTGTCGCAGTGGGGCGCCAAGGGCAAAAAACCTTTGGTGTCCTTGGGCAAGGCATTTCACCCACATTGCCTATTAAAAACATGGAGGGGCCAATGGCGTAGATTGGCAGGCTCAGTTTGCCCCAGAGCAGAGTAGCTGACTGTGGAGTGAATGGATAACACACTGTAAAGCATCTCTGAGTGTCCAAAAAAGCTCTATATAAATCGGATCCATTGTTATTTATTCATTAATATCACTTCATTGCATTCAGGAAATATATTGCCTTGTTTTCCATACCGAATAAGTACGACAAAGACATTTGATCGAGTTTTATTGCAAGTGAACATCAGCTTCAAAGTTTTTGGCAGAAACGACCATTTCCTCCCTATGGCTCCATTAATTAAGCGCAATGAGCCTTGTAAATCCAATGGTGGTTCAATAGGAAATGATCTGCAGGTGAATTGCCTCTATGCCACAATTTAAAAAAAAGGTATTTAAAAAGCTACAATTGATCAATTACGATTATCCTCTTTCCTTGTCTCTCAAATTTCCCAAAAGACTGTAAAAACCGTTTTGAATTTTCCCCGTGCCAATCTGCCCTTATGTGGGGAGAGAAATTACCAGAGAATCTCAGGCAGTCTGGCAGTCCATTATCAGACTAGCTTCTCTCCAGGTAATTTCAGTGGTGAAGCGACTACTCCCGATAGACAGAATGGAAAAGAAAAATGTCATATTTCCAGCCCCACTCTTTAATTCATGAGTCGTGCACCTTATCGCTGGAGTCCTGACCTGTTTTACTTTCCGGAGGCGTCCATTGTCTGCGCGGGTGTTCTTGCCCCTAAAGACATTTGGATTTTTTCCCCGTTTTCTATTTTCCTAACAGTTCACGAGCCCAGGTTTGCATGACTACCTCAGGGGACTGATAACACCTGGCATGCTCAAGAGGGTAACCTGGATAAGAAGACTCTCCGAATTCCGAATTGGTTTCTTTCCTCAAATGTGATTAGAATTTCACACTGCTCCACTTTTTCGCATCAAGGGTGAACTCAGGCTCGCAGGTGCTGGGCAGGTGCATGAGAAGCCCTATCCAAAATATTTAGCATTTATCTCGTGTGGCTAAGGGGTGAAGAAGTGGTTAATGTGGCCTTGGATTGTCATTAATAATAGGAAGTCCTTTGAGGCACCTGAGGGAGCTTTTGGAGTTTTTGTAACCCCAGAACAGTCTCTCCCAGTAGAATTTGCTAAATGAAATATTCCCTGAACGGAAGCCAGGCCTGTGGATGTAAGTCTCCAAAACCTGGCAGAGACAACCAGCTATATTTGAGAAAACTATAAAGCAATTTCTTAGCATAATGTGTACCTTTTGGCTGAGAAAACTTGAACTGGACTTTTTCCATTACTGTTGGAACCATTGTGCCTTCCAATTCAAAAGGTCGTCCAATTTAACTCAGTTTTGATCTGAATTTAAATTATAATTATTTTGTAATTATGATTTACTTATTTACTATTCACTGAAATCAAGATGTTTATCGCGATTTACAGTCGGTGTTTGGTCTTTGCTTATGAATTGAATGGTAGCTGCTTCAAAAAAACCCTGAGCATATACTGCAGTTGAGTCACTGGGCAAGACACCTCATCCACATTACCCACGCTACAGACAGAGACAGAGAGAGGAAGTACCTGTTATATATGGTGACGTTACATATATTCATGAGAAAAATAAGTTCATAACAAGCTCTCTCAAGAAAATGGCCAAAGAAAGAATAGAATCCCATTTCTATCTAATTTGAGTCAAAATGAAACAAATTATAAATATTACACTGACAGCATGCTGGTTGTTATTAGCTTTATAGTGACAGATAAACTCCAATCTTGTCTTAAAGTTGTGAAAAATTCTTTAAAATTCAGTTGTGGTGAATAGTTAGGATGCTCTGAATGCATAAGGTAAGTGTCACGAAGAAACAAGTGAGGACCCAAAATGAAGGACTGCACTTCAGTGGTTTAATGTAACAAAACCAAAAACCAGAAGAAACCAAATTCAAAAATCCCAAAAATAGAAACTACAACAGACATGATATTGACAAAGGCAATGGACCAACAAAGGGCAGAGGAGAACACAGGGTAATTAAGCACACAGATAGAGGTTTAACACATCAGGGCGGGGCAAACAATCAACAGACAGGACGTAAAACTCAGAACTAGAAGCTGACAGGACAAATGTCAAAACAAGCAAACTGGTCCCCCATGAGGCATTGGCGGGGGTAGTTCATCACCACAGAAGCAGCTTATGATAAGCCCAGTCCATATTACATGATCGTTATATCCACAATGCAATATGTGTAGCTGTACAGTGCCCATGAACATTTGTGTGATATTGGTCACACATGAGAATGTCTATGTTTACTAGCGTGTAACGAAAATTAAAGTTTTCATGAGTTCCGTCTCTGTTAGTTCTGTAACTGTAGATCAGTGTGTTGTGAATCACCAGAAAAAGAAGAAATTGAAACTATTTTAGTTACAAAAAGAATTTTAAGGGCATACACTGAAAGAGGAAGGAACTGTTATAACTAGTGATTATTTCAAAAACTATTAATATTTTACTATACAAATGCATAGAATTATTAATAGATAATAATTTTTCTGAGATTTTGAGACACTCCCGTTGCTCTAGCTCGATCCTTCGTGGAGTTATGACTTAAAAAAGCATATTAGACTTTGGTTACCTTGACCTTCAAGTGACCTTGACTGGTTTCAACCTGTAACATTCAGTGTACCCAGGTTATGTGTGTGCCAACTTGTGTGATGATTGGGTGAATATTTTAGCCCGCAGATGGTTCAGAAATTGCCGAAATTGCCTATCTTTTATAATGGCGTGACCTTTCAATTGACCTGTGTGACCTCAAATGACCTCGGATCATTTACAAACTTTTTTTTTTGCGGCATCGGGCATGAGGGATTGACCCACATACCAAATTTGGTGACATTTGGTCCATAAATGGCGGAATTATCGTGGGTGGACAGACACACACACACACACACACACACACAGCGAATGCAAAACCTGGTCAACCCTTCAGGGACCAGGTAATAAAACACCATAGGCACAATACACTGTAGGAAAAGATACACCAGAAAAGCAAAAACAACGACTACAAAACATGACAGTAAGCAAAGAACTCACTGTTTACTGTTTTAAATGAACTGGTTCTTCTGTTTTTAAGACAGTGAAATTACCTTAAGATTTGATTTTACAATTTGGGAATCACATTAAATGAGAATGAACTTGCGGAGAGTGGCTTGGAAAATACACCAGGGAGGAGCCTGTGTGCACAGCTTTGCCTTGTTGTGAAAAATCTGTCTGAAAAAGAAAGCTATTGCAGAAATAGATAAAAGAGAATCACAATGAAGGCATTCAAAGATTCACAAAAGGACAAAACGACTATTGCCTCGTGTTATTCTAATGGAAGCTCAATATCACCTATCTCCATGCTGTCTTATGCAATGCACTTTGTGAGCTTTTCCAATCAACCCTCCAATAAGGCCGTGCAGTTTGCGTTAATGACCATGTACTTAGAGATAATACGCCTGGCTCTGAGTATAAGAATGAATGAATAAAACCGATGCAGGTTAATTGTAAGGCGATTGAATCTACTCAAATAACAGCCGCACAGTTAAAACATAATTAAGAAGCAGATTAGAATGTGGACAGAGTTTTTTTGCTCACCTCATAAGTCACAACATTGATTTGAGAAAAGGAGCTGTCAGGGCATGGGGCCAGAGAATGACCGATTATATACAGTTGGACAGACAACTTCGGCAATCAAACTTTCCCTGCCAGATAAAAAAACTAAACTTTTTATCTTATTGAAAAAATGTATATTAATGTCACCCCGAAACGTAAAGGAAAACTGTAATTCCTCTATCATTCTGCCATATTGTAATGTATTTAAATATAATTCATATAAGCAGCTTTTTGCAGTGGGATTGTGCCAAGCTGGCAATGTGTATCATAGCATTATGGATGTGTCCGTGCAAGATGGCAAGGTAACGTATTATCTGAATAGAGCTTTCCATCAATCATCGCGGGCAGAAATAATGTTTAAAAGTCGTAAGGCGCACCTGACAATACAGCAGCCATTTGTCTTGTCCTTCATTAAAGTCTTTCTCTATTTGCATTGATTTAGCTGTGCAGAATGAATGTGAGCAGTGAGAGAGGAGAGGAAATACTGAGGGCAAATTGGAAAGGTAAAGACAAGCCAGATGAACACAGGAGGAGATGAGAGGCGGTAAAGAGGTGATGCTTAAAGGCCCTATATTACGGAAAATGGATTCTCGTGAGCTTGTAGCCATCAAAAACAAACCCGGGGTTGTGTTTTGTTTCATTCTCAAGATGCTTGATTAATGCTGCATTGTTAGATTTATTTTCCAAAGCTGAAAATGCTCTGTTTGACCTTGTGTCATGTAGCTGTAGTATTCATGTTAATGGCTACCTTTTATCTTTTGTTTAGAGATTCCAGGGCTAAAATCATCCAAATGATTCTATTGAGGTGTATGGAATTTAAAAACACAGTGAAGCACTTCCTGTATTACCTTATTGCAATCCAAGGTGAAACAGAGTGTTTTTAGTTTGAAAGAAGAATATTCATCCTGAATATGCAGGGTTTGTGTGTTCAATTTATGTGAATGAAATAAACTCCAGATATGTTTTTGATGAGAAAACAACATTATAATAGATCAGAAAAGTGTGGCCATCACCTGCTTATCTTCATGGAGATATTGCCTAGAATGTTTCACAGTGTGGTATTACAGCTATTTACGTCTACAGGAACAGTATGCAGATCTATGGAGAGGCGAGCCCCCTCATAGTAAGACTGCAAGTTTTAAGGTCAATAAAAAAAACATATTGTGTGCAGTAAAAGCTGGATGGATACATTTAATGCCATACCAGGATATTCCAGACAAAACAATAACATCTTCATGGATACAACCAGAAGAAATACACAGTGCATCTTTAAGTTTATAGACATTTCAAGGGATTACTCAGTTTCTTCTACATAGCTCACACTTACTTTCATTGACCAATATGTTTGAATGTAAATCTGCAGTACCATCTAATATTTAGAAGTACAATGTTTATATTCAAAGCACATGTGAAGTTTGGCAGATGAGCTGCATATTAACAGCATGTAACGATTTATTTTTGACTAAATAATACATTTTCAATAAAAACACAGAAAATTAAAGCTGCAAACTACAAGGATCGGGCCTTGGCCTTTTTATACAACAAAATTATGTCCACTGCCCAGTGTATTAATTTACTAAATGAAACCTCTTAAGTCATGAATAAATAAACAATTACATTTTCAGCACAAATCTACATGTCTACATCCCAAACTTACTGTTGCACGTTGATAACTTAAAACTTGACCAGCATTTTGAAGACATGTCCATTTCTCCACAACCCAACTCACTTCACCCCACAGTGTAAAACTTACCACAAGAGCACAGATTTCTTCAAGGGAAAAAGGAGCAGACAAGAGTTTTTCATCTAAAAGTGAACGAGAGGCACATGCAGTCTGATAATGATGGAAGTTAAGCACCGGGCTGGCTCTCTCCCAGCTGCTCCTGGTCACAGGGAGGTCAGGTCGGGCGCATCCATCAGCCCCCCAAATGTAGGATAGACTCTTAAATGCCCCGGTTCTTCCCCTTCCAGCCACTACAGAGTGATGACGGCCTTGTCTGGGATAAGGGCCGATCCATTGCTCTGATTTGTGGTCGGTGGGGCAATTTCAATACCCGTCTTAGGCTTGATAGATGAGCCCCCCGCTTGATAAAGGGCCAATTTGCCATGGGGCCAATAGGGATGAAATTGCAGCAGTCGCCTTTATTTTGTCCTCTCCTCAATCCACGGCAAAACAAGGCTTAGGAGGTGGAATCCTGGTAATGTAAAGTAGGAAGAGTCCTGGATGCAATATTCTTTTTCTCCGGAGTTAAATGCAAGCCCGCATGTTGTTTCTCTGCGCTTACAGGGACTCCTTTGTCAAGCTGAAGGAGGTGGCTGGAACTCAAGCTGGACCACGTACCTACCATTTCCTCATGCTGGTATTTTCTGTTACATCTTTAAGCAGGAATATCTTTTAGGATTTACGACATTGTATTTCTATAGAGAAGGCTAAGAGGTCTTAAATCACAAATCACCAGATGACACAAGATCAGTATCTGCAGATGTATGATAAAAAATGGAAAGGCTACAGATGGTGTATGCTCATATTAATTTATTAACCTGTTGATTAAGAGAGTACATTCCAACACTAAAATGATCACAATTCAAGTTTTATGAAGTTGTTTGGACAGGTAAACATGAAAAAGTTTCGTGGACTAGGGCGTGGTGATGTAAAGTATACACACACACGCCCACACACCACATTCATACTAGGCAATGTGGGTGAGTAGTTTTGCCCAAGGACACAACGGCACCGGTCATGCCGCTGGGATCTGAAGTGAGCAAACCATATGACCATTCACAAAAGCACTAAGTCAAAATCAGGACTAAATCCAGAGCTAAACCAAGACTGGACCTGAGCTAAACCAGAACAAGACCACACCATGTTTAGAAGAAGACTAAACTGGATTCAGACCAGGTCCAAAGCAGGTTAAGTGCCCATGCAACTGCAGAATCTAATTTGAAAAAAAGAAACAAGCTCTATGCTGCTATTTCTCAGCGCTAATCACATGTCTCTTCTATGCTCTCTACACACTGGATTTTTCTCCCATTTACCTGCGAAGCTCAGAGGTCACCAATTGGAGTCCGGGCTAACTGTGCCCTGGCAGTAGGAGACTATGCCCCCCATTACCATGTGCAGCCTCTGGTTTCAATTTCCACCCAAAGTCCCTCTGTACCGACCAACATCTCTGGGGAAATCTACAGTCTATGGCCTGCATATGTGTGTCTTTCAATTTGAACAATTCTACTGACCGAATTGCTATAAGACACTGGGGAATGCAGTTTTCAGTTCACTCAATCCCTTAGCATGGAGTAGTAATTAGCGGCATATATGTTTTTGTGCTAGAAATGAGGTCGAAGAATAGAGTACATGACAAGACTTATATAAAGATAGTGTTTTGGATGTGCTAACAGAGTAAACGGAGGGAGGGTCAAGTGTGTCGTATGGAAATAGTAGCTGACAAAGTTTGGATGGGAGAGGAGGACAATTCACCTGATGTCTGTGACAGGAGGTTGTTGAGCCCAAGGAGAGCTGACAGCAAAGGGCCCGAAGATTCACTGCACACAAATGTTATAAAGAAGGAAATGCAGGTTGAACAGGGACACAATACTGGACCGAAAACATGATGTAGTTTGAAGGGTATATAGTAACTTAAAAAAAACAACTTCAGAATATATTGGCATTTTACATGACATAACTTGACCTACGCACAAATACTCCCTCTTCCAAGAAGTACTGGTTAATCAGGGACACAAAATTGCTGTAAACACTGTACTTTATGATTTACAGAGATAAATACGAGATAGACTATGCTTAAAAGGGCAAATAATATGCTATTCTCTGATCTATAGTACAGTGTTGTTTCCTCATCACAAACGTATCTGGAGTTGTGTTTTGTAGCATTTATACATGTTTAAAACACAAAAATCCTGCAAATTTAGGCTCCGTTCCAACTTGTGACGTCATGTGGCAATACAGGAAGTACTCCACTGTGTTTTTAAACTCCATACACCTTCACAGAATCATTTGGATAATTTCAATCCTTGAAAATCTCCACTGAAATAAAGGTAAAAGGTAACGGCTCACTTTAAAACTACTGCTTCATGACATCATAAGGTGGAACAGAGCATTTTGAGCTTTGGAGATGTAGACAGACTGATAATCATGTGTGAATGAAACAAAACACAACTCCAAGTATGTTTTTGATGAGATAACAACATTGTAACATGGCTTAAAGCTCACAAGAGTAACTTTTGAGTAATATAGGACCTTTAATTCTGGTTGAAACTTCTGGACACATTGGCATCAGTGATGGGCTATTTGAAATATAAGTGGGCTTACCTCTCCACAGATCTGGCCTGTAACTTGGCATGATGGCATCAACATTCCATGAACAGATAAAACTCTAATAAAGACAAGTGTGTGGCAGATCCTCCACCTGAAATTACAGTTACATATTGTACAGTTAAAATATATGGTAAAAACATACAGAATCAACTCATAACAATATCGGCCTGAAAAGCTATTTGTTTGTTTGTTCTGGTTTGTATTTGCATTAATTAACCAGGACTGAAATGGACCAACTGAACGTTTCATATGAAACCCTCTGTGGCTCTGAGCACATATGATAAACAACAACAGCATCCTCTTTCTGACAAATGTTTAAATCTCCATCAAACTAAACGTAGCAGAAAATGTATTGGTGATTGTGCTGCATGGGTGCTTATTCCACCTCTCCAGAGTGACCACGAAACAAACAGAAATCAATGAGTGTGGTTTTAAATAAGACTGATGTGATTACAGACTCTTCATGAGGCAGGAGAGTCCCACCATTTGTCAAACAGATGCACAATACAAGAACCGTTCAGCCGTTCAACAATTTTAAGGTAAGGATCATTTGCATTTTGGTGTGATGTACAGTAATACGCTCGGTTTAATATATGTAAGCACTCCTCTAAAGAATGGGACAAAACACAATTATAGTTTAGTGGAGCAGCGATGCCACCTGTGCTCACTGCTGCCTTCTCATCGGGATATAAATCACATCCAGGCTTCTCCAGCTCCCATTATGTGTTTTTGTGGATGGATTAATGTTCTAGATGAACTTTAATTACACTTAAGACTTGCAGACTTGGAAGGTCATTTTCAAATTGTCAAAGTCTGATCTTGTCAAATCTCAGAAGCTAAGTGGGGCTGAGCCTGGTTTGCAGTTGGGGAAATCGCTGGGGAATACCAGGTGCCAGCAGTGGTGGAATGTAACAAAGTATAAGTAGTAAAGTATTGTACTTGAGTAAAACATGTAGGCATCTTTACTTTCCTTGAGTAAATTTTAGGGGTGTAACGATATCCAAGTCTCACGATATGATATCATCGTGGTATGAATCTCATGGTATAATATTTATTGCAATATCATGGGAAAGCTCACGATATGATGGGGAGGCTCATGATTAGAGATGTAACAATATCCAAATCTTTTGGTACGATATTTCACAATATACATCTCACGGGACGACAGTTATTGCAATATTTTGTGAAGGCTAACAAAACTATTAACATGCTACTTTTTACTCTTAAAATGCCTTGACAAGACTTAATCCAAAGAACTAAGACTTAAAAGTGCTTAGAACTGTTATTTCTTCATGTAGTCTACACTGAAATGGAGCAAAGGACCATGGTATATGTAGTTCCTTCTGTCTTTTTTGCTACACCATAACTCTTAATTTAAGAAAAAAGACTTTTATAGACTCAATATATTGTGATAGTCCATGATATTATTGTGAGAACTTTGATGATACGATATCACAATATTATGTTTTCTAGTAAATTTTAAAGTGGATACTCGTTTTACTTTTACTTCACATTTGAGAGCATATATCTACACTTTCTACTCCACTACATTTCTGAACTGGACTGAAAAGTAAAAAAAAAAGTAAGTATTATTATTGTTGGAGACCTGCCGAAAAGGTTGATGGTTTATTTTTAACATGTATGTGTAAACAAAAGATATACAAAAAATAAAAGGTAGGAAAAGATTCTTTTGAACAAAATTCAACACAGTTCTTTATCAAAATCACTTAATTAGAAGGTTTATTAAATATACAAATCTGCGTGAAATACTTTTACTTTTTACTCATTAAGTGCTTCATTTAACACTTTTACTTAAGTAGTTTTGCTCCAGTATCCGTACTTTTACTTAAGTATCAAACTCGATACTTCTCTGTGTTTAAGATGTTCATATAAGCAACATTGTAACCGATATAAAAATTGCATAATATGGTCCCTTTTAATATACATCTTATCAACCTAAAGCGTGATCATTTGGACAATACTTCATCCTACTCTATCCTGTTTAAACCAGTGACTTTGAAGGACGGAGCTGATGCAAAAGACACATTTTTATTTTAGTACAACAAATGACACCATATGATCACTGATCATCATTACAGCTTGGTCTGCAGCTGAAGAGAACTACTTCATAATAAAGAGCCATTATGCTTGTACTTTCTTAAGTCCGTCAAGAATACACTGCAGTCATTATTCATTCACTCCACACTCGCTGGTGGTAAAAATCTTCTACTGACAGAATTCAGGCTGCCATTTTACAACTTTGACCCCTTGCAATCATGAGAGTGAAGTGTCTTGCCCAAGGCCACCATAACAGCATGGTCTGCCCTGAAATCATTCCGCCAACCTGTACTTTTTAACCTATGATTTTTATTTTTTTTTTTTTTTTATTTGCCAAAACCTAAGCCTCTTGTAATCATTTCAAACTTGTCTGTACCCATAAAAAATAAGAATATAAAAGAATTAAGCCTTTTAAAAACACAAAGTTCTGACCAGGACATCACATTAAGCAGCATGTTGTTTTCATCATGTAAACTTAATCATTTGTTCCCCCGGTTTGCCACGAAGTCCAAGTGTCTAAGTGGAAAACACACAGACAATAATGAGAGTAATAAAGCCCTCCATCTCTGACCCCACCCGCTGAGCTGACCATCACACCACTCATCCTGGAATAACCTCGGAGAGCTGCTTTTCAGTATCACTAAGGACTATAATAACAATAACAATGTGTTAGGGCAACATGGGGCGCAATGTATTTTCAATACATTTATTGCTAAATTATGAATATTCAATGAGTTATACATTATGGTTTGTTTGGTTTCGTGGGTGTATTTCCTTTCTATTTCAACAAGATGCTTAGACTTGAGGTTTGGACTGGTGATAATCTGGTTGGTGGGTGAAACCTAACATGCTGTGAATAGTACATTAAAGAAGTACTAACTTGATATTTTTCATAATGGTTCTAGAAACTATACCAATATTAGCCAGGCTGGCGCTACCTAGTGCCTCCGCTCAATTTCATTTCTCTCCAGTGACTACACTAAATGGTTCGCAAAAATCCCGGAAGTGCGAGTTCGGGCACCAGCCAATCAGCGAAGACCCATACATTCTTGGCATCGATTTCCGAAATCGAGGATTTAAAATCAGAACAAAGAGAATGTTTGGTGAATTTTATCAAGGGGAAAGACGTTATTGCCCTTCTTCCTACGGGATTTGGGAAAAGCCATCGGCTAAATGAAACAGCCATTGGTTAAATGAAAAAAAAGTACCTGCCTACAGTCTTGTGAATGAATTCTAACGCTGCGAGGTCAGACTGTTTCCACGAAGTGAAACCGGGTGATGAATCAGGCTAATAACAATATGCCACCTGATCTATATAATGTTCTTTCCATATAAAAAAAACACACCTGGAGTTGTGTTTTCTTTCATTCACATGTTTAACATAGAAATCCTGCAAATTTAGGCAGAGTTCTCTCAAACAGAAAACACTCTGTCCACCTTGTGATGGATGTCATGTGGTAATACTAGAAGTGCTCCACTGTTTTTAAACTCCATACACCTTCACTAAAATCATTTGGATCATTTCAGCCTGGGAATTGCCCATCTCTCCTTGACAAAAGGTAAAAGGTAACTATTACCATGAAAATTACAGCTTCATGACATCACAAGGTGGAACAGAGCATTTTGAGCTTTGGAGATGTAGACAGACTAATAATAAAGGGTTACTCAAACACGTGTGTGTGAATCAAACAAAACACAACTCCAGGTATGTTTTTGATGAGGTAAAAACATTATAACATGGCTTAAAGCTTGCAAGAGTCTATTTTGAGTAGTACAGTACCTTTAAATTGTTATGACAATGGTCCAATGTTTCATCACTCTGAAAACCATGGATAAATAAAGCTACAGTATGGGACAATGTCAAAAAAGAGATTTATTCAGCCACTTTTAATCAATCATGATAGTCCTGCTTGTGCTCATATCCGGGTCGAAAAGGGGGTAGAGCAAGGATGTTGTTTGTGAAGGATGAGTGCGTTTAAATCAAACTACGATGTAATCAGGCATGCAGGGTGCAGAGCTGTCCCCAGGGGATTTAAAGCTCTATTATTTAAAGCAGGGCATATCAATGTGAGAATAAAATACACTGGTGAGGATTATGCAAGACACTCAAGTACCAAAACAAAAACAACAGCAGACTACTAGACCAGTAATGACCAGGCAAAGTCATATTCAATAGCGTTCTAGAGCTTGAAATCTCGCATGGAGGGTATGGGCCTATTGTGAAAGTTGAACGCAGATGTTTTGTAACTATAAACTGCCTCAACAAACTCACTTTTTATGAGAAAAGCCTTTACCATATAAATATATTTCATAATGCCACAACATTTTGACTCTCTTCAGTTTCTATATTTTTTATACAGAGGGATGACAGTCTGGTCACCTCTGTCACACCCAAAACCAGATTCAGACAGTACAATCAGATATTTCAGTGGCACATGCTCATCTGTCACCCATCAGTTTGAACAAAATGAAATTTCTCTCACATCAGATTGGCAGAGTTTAATGCTTTGCTCATGATTTCATATTTTTTACCTTTATTTTTTCCTCATAGCAGCCATATTCGTTTTGGCACAGACAGACCACGCATGTCTCTGATTGGCAAATTTATCTGTCAATCACACGCCATCTGAGCTTGCAGAGATTGAGCGATGACATAACTCATAACTTTATTTTGAAGTTTTGGAAAACAGTGTATTCTGGATCCCTGGTGACTATAATAAACTTGCAATATACTGTATGCTTTTTGAATTTTCAACAAAGTGCACCATAGAATAGTGACCTGACAAGCCCTCTGCCATCAAAATCAAACAGTCAGGGTCTTATAGGCACAAAGTTAATCGCTTTTCATTAGAGGGTTCTGGCTGCATTTTCTTATATTCTTTACCCTAAATGACTTGAGCATAATTTCAGGAATGACCAACCAAGAAAATGTAGGAAATGCTGCCATCCAGACCAAATATTTGTTCATTTTTAATACAACAGAAGATGCTGTTTGCTTCTCTTCTGCATTTATTACACTCCCCAATCATCCTCCCATTCAGTAGCAGTTTACTCTGTCAAAAGGTTTCCCTAAAGCTAAAACTGCTAAGGTTAAAGTGTATCATCCCAGGAAATTTGTCCTGAAAATTTGTCCCTCCTTCAATGCCGCTGTGGCAACCTGACAAGCATTACAATGCAGAACCCAGTGGCTTGGTCAGGACTAGAGCCCGACCCATATGGATTTTGTTGTGGCCGATATGAAACTGATATAATGGGAGTTGGAGCTGCCGATGGCCGATATAATCACCGATATATTTAGTGATGTAAAAAATTCACTGTAAATCTTGAATTGTTTAAAAAAACTTAGGTTTGGCTCTAGTGGATTCTAAATTGGGTTTATTTAGGCAACATTTATTGTTATTCTGACTCTTTACGTCATACAGTAGATTGGCCTAATGGCATTGATACATCACATTCTAGCTACTAGTGATGGGTATTCCAGTTTTTTTTTTTTTTTTGGAGAACCGGCTCTTTTGGCTCGGCTCACTAAAGCAGCTGGCTCTTTCGACTCCCAAGCGACTCTTGAGATTGTTTTGTTGCAAGCAGAACTAAACCAAAACTGAACCAGGACTGAAAAAGGACTAAACCAGGACTAAAACGGATTTAAACCATGTGTAAAACAGGACTAAACCAGAACTGAACCAGGACTGAAAAAGGACTAAACCAGGACTAAAACAGATTTAAACCATGTGTAAAACAGGACTAAACCAGAACTGAACCAGGACTGAGTGTCGGGACTCGGTCTCTCCCGCACTCAAGCCCAAGATTAGTCCTGGTTTATTGATTTTATGCTGAACTGCAGCCAAATATGCACATTTTTTTTAAAAATCCTATGCACACGCAGATTTCTGAAAGTTTCGTTTTCAGCCGCTGCTGCTGCTGTCAAACTACGGGTCTACATGCGGCATGAAGAGAAAAAGTGAGAAAAAGAGAAAACACGGCTTCCAATAAGAAACATGCTCCTGTTGTTCGCTTCAAAGAGCCGGATCTAAGAGCCGCTTCGATCGCGACCGACCCATAACTCCTGGCTAGTAAACTATCGCTTTTAGCCTTTAGCTGTAAAAACGTGCGCGCCCAGTAATTAATTATATGCATAAATGTGGATCATTCACACGTCTATTCACAGCTCATTTACATATCAATACTGGTCCAGTAACAAATATACGGCCAATGTAGTCACTTTACAATAGACCAATAGAAAACAGCCTGTTTATGTGTGGGAGCTACAGCAGCTAATTGCTAACAAAACCTAAACTAGCTTCAAAGTCGATGTATTTCCAACACTCACCGCTCACACAGGCTCCTCCTCACATCACAAGTCTGCACTTATAAATGTCCTTTTAATCCAGACTCAAACCGATTGTCCGAAAAAGAATATAATCTCAGTGTTGCGCACCGCTGCGGGTGTAAACAAACACACGCGAGTGAAGTGACGTCACTCTGGTGGTGTGTTCAGGGACAGTACGGACACAGACACAGACAAATTACACCGTAGATAAATACTGATGCGGAGCCACATATTAGGACATTTATCTGTCTGTAAATTGGATTAAATGAACATAATGTGGAGAGTCTAAGCTTTATAACGAGGTATAACATGCCCACGTGAAATATCGGCCCATATCAGCAAGCATATCAGCTGATAACCGATATGTCTCCAGGTGCCCATATCGGTTAATAATATCGGCCAGCCGATATATCGGTCGGGCTCTAGTCAGGACTACATTAGCTGGAGGATTTTCTAAATGCTCTTAAGTAATTTAAACAAACATAATTCTTTTGTAAAGCCTACTGAGTCATGCTATTGTGTTATTTATTTATTTTAAATATGTGAATTTTAATGTAAAAAGTACCAGCAGACAAGAAGAGACAGCTGGAAATAAGGTCAGGTAGGTCAGCCCATTCATTTTTGGGCTACTTTTGTCTACATTTTTTTTTTTTTTTTTATTATACCTGGAGATTACATGTGATCATGATTTACTGAGATGCATTTGCTGCTGTATGCATTAAGAAATACAATCTGAATTTGAGAGCTAGGTTAGGTTAGGTTTAATTTATCTCCTGATGGAGAAATTTGACTCAGGACAGGGGTCAGTGAGCCAAGCTGGCACCACCTAGTGCCTCCACTCAGTTTCATTTATCTTCAGCAACTAGGTCAGGAATCAAAATACAATAGATAAAACACCCGGAAGTGCAGGTTCGGGCACCAGCCAATCAGCGAAAAGTGATATATTCAGTGTCGTCAACGATTCCTGAGATCGAGGATTTGAAGTTGGAACAAAGAGAATGTTTGATGAATTTCATCAAGGGGAAAGACGCTATTGCCCTTCTTCCTACTGGATTTGAGAAAAGCTTAATATACCTGTTAGCCCTGTTAGCGGTGCATTACATACAACACAACCAAAAAGCAGCGATTGGTTAAATGATAAAAAGTACCTGTCTACCGTCGAACTGACAAAATGTAATGCTGCAAGGTCAGACGGTTTCCACGAAGTGAAACAAAGTAAAACCGGCTGATGAATCAGGCTAGGGGTCAGTAGCATTAACATACAGACATGACATAACAAAAGAGAAAAGAAAAACATGGAGAACTGGACAATATACAATCACACAGATTGACACATCTGCATAATCAGTCCATGTCAATTTTATGGACTGTAAGAGTTTATACCAGTTCATTTTACTTAAGTAACCCTGTATCTTCTCCCAGACTGCAGGAGCGCATGAGAAGGAACTCTGCTGATCTTCAGAGCCTGTCTCAGAAGTGACTGTTCAAAGTGTGGGGCAGTCAGAGTGGACACCACCCATGATGTTACCAGACAGTTTAACCAGTATCTATTATGCAATCTTTCTGTAGGTTTATCTCATGGACTGTAATTGTTAAACATTTCATCAGCCTACACCATTTTTTCTTTTAGTTATCTTTATAGTAGTTGCGTTATGTATAACAGACATCTAGACAATGAATTTACCCATTTCTTTTTAGTTGGCGATAATGCGGCACTTTTTATCAGCAAATCCACATCCATTGTCTAAAAAATCCTACTCGCTCCTTCCACAAAGTCTTACCAAAATTCAAACAGTTTTGTCTTTTGTCTGAATCTTGCCAACTTATTTCTAGACAGTCCCAAACTACCCAGAATTCCCTCACTAATCCTCAAAGCTAATGCTAAACGCAGACGGAGCAGCTCTCTCTGGTCGAGGCAGAACTGTGATCTATCCAGCTCAATGCCTATTTTTGGATAATAAGCCTGTAAATCCAACACTGATAGCATCATTGTAATGTACTCTCTCACAATCACACGCGTCTGAGCCGGGGAGGAGAGATGGGAGAAGCCATCTTGTAAAATTGCTTGAGCAGTTTTCCCCAGATAATCAGGACAGAGGGATGTTGGACAGTGGAAGTCATGTTCTTATCTTTGACTCTGAGGGAATCACTGGCAGAGCAGGATAGGCTCTGTTCTCTAAGGCTCAAAGACTCGCAGTAAAGTGCATGCTCAGCACATTTCTGCAGACACAGAGACAGACATGTGTGTTTTTTGTCAGAAGTATCTAAAACCTGATACTAATTGATATTAAATCTAGTAATGAAGCTAGATACTAATGAAGCTAGATACTAATTTGGGCAGGTATCATTACTAAAAGTCAGATTTACATAGCAGAAAAGAACCTTGAACAGCTTTAGAATGATATTTAACTGTATCAGAACAAGTATAAGACCACATAGACCATTATACGCCCATGGACCACTATGGAACCTACCTGGACAACTGAGGGATTACAAAGATGTGAGATTGTATGGTACGATAAATGAATGTTCTACAATTTTATGTTGAAAATCACATTCCATTGTCTAAAGCATCAGTACTCCTTAGTATCAGTACTGAGTTAGAAACTGTAGTACTGGGACGACACTATGTTTTTAAGCTTCATTCATATTTGTAGAGGGCAGAAATACATGAGTCACACTGCCCTCTATTGAAAGGAAAAGGTTAAACATTAACAATGTGACCCAGAGGAACACAGTGTAATGCAGGTATAATCTATAAGCCTTCTTTCAAAAGTTGTTTAGGCTGGGGGTTCATTTATTTGTGTATTTAATCTTGCCTTCCTGATGACACACACATGAACATACATACTCATATGTTTCAATGGTTTTCAGAACATTACATTGACTTACATTCATTTACTCTAACTTTCATTATAGTCACTAGTCTCACCTCAACCTAGTTTTTGTCCCCGTAGGAGGGATGTCTGGGTCTGTCCAGTGTTTAGACCAGACACACACAGAAAATGCTTTTTTTCAATTTCAGTATTTTTAAATGTAAAAGCATATATAATTGCATTTATTCATATATGGTGAAAAACTTGTAATACAATTTTTACTCCCTTATTAGGGAGCTGAGCTGAAAGGCAAAGCTCTTGATCAATCTTAGTTCCTACCCTCACCTATGGTCATGAGCTCTGGGTAAGGACCGAAAGGACAAGATTGCAGATACAAACGGCCTCCGCAGGGTGGCTGGGTGCTCCCTTAGAGATAGGGTGAGAAGCTCAGTCACACGGGAGGGGCTCGGAGTAGAGCCACTGCTCCTCCACGTCGAGAGGAGCCAGCTGAGGTGGCTTAGGCATCTGTTACGGATGCGTCCTGGGCGCCTCCCCCAAGAGGTGTTCCGGGCATGTCCCATGAGAGGTGTTCCGGGAGGTGGCCCCGGGGAAGACCCAGGTCACACTGGAGGGACTATGTCTCTCGGCTGGCCTAGGAATGCCTTCGGGTCCCCCCGGAGGAGCTGGAGGAAATGGCTGGGGTGAAAGAAGTCTGGGAGTCCCTGCTTAGACTGCTGCCCCCGTGACCCGGCCCCGGATAAGAGGAAGATAGATAATGGATGAATGGACAATTTTTACTTTCATTTCACTTCTTACAACTTTCAAATGTGTATCTCTAAATGTAAGGATTATTTTTGCTATCCACCTGCAGTGTCTTGCTTTAAATGAATCTGAAGTACACCAGTATGACACACTGCACTTGAGAAACTCCATAAAATATCCATAAAACAAGCATATACAGTAGGACCATTGTACGTGCACAGTTTCTAAAAAGCAGCAATCTTCCGTTCCATTGTGCATGTTGAAGTAAAGAGGAGCGGGTCAGCAACTCATTCACTTTCCCGCTTTAATCAGTATCAATAGTGTAGTGCTGTGTGCCTCCCAGCGCCGCGCAGCACTGAGACAGGCCCTAATCAATGCAACAAATTACCTGCTATTAGCCACTGACCACAGCTTTGTATCTTTTCACTGTGCTTTAGGTGCACTCGGCAGGCTGCAGCGCTTTAAACATCAATACCATACATCAATGCCTCATGATATGTGATGTAATAGCACTATTACTTTATACAAATCCCATTGCAATAGTGTAATGTTTCGTTAAAAACAGCTATGTCGTTAGAGCAGTTTTCTTGTAAATTGCTGGAAGGAGCCATGCCTTATTGCCACACATTTGGGATATAATATTATGCACACTGACCACAGTGCCATCTGCTGCCTCTAGAGTAGTGGTCACAGGTTATGGAGGCCTGTAGGAAAATGCAAATGAGGTACATAGATAATCATATGTGAATACAGACAGCCCCAAAATAGTGTAATTTGAATTTGAAAAATTCCAGTGTGAAAAATAAAGAAAAAGAAAATCTCTTACTTGCACCTTGACAAAAGTAAGTCTGTCACAATCACAAATTTTGAAGTGCTATATATTTCGCAATAAAATATAGATGATAAGTGATAATACTGAAACTAATTTATGTCACTGTCACAATAACCCTAAAGCAGAATTCTCTCAAATCTATTCTAAATAAAATAACTGTAAAAAGCATGAATCTGAAGAAGAAGAAGTGATTAGTTTGTATTTATAATCAGTCATGGAAGTTACTTGTTGACCCTAAACTCCTCCAATCTTATGCTACTACAAAAAAAAAAGCAAAAAATCCTCACTAGCATGCAAAAATGTACACAACATATATACTGAAAAATATATTGTTCCAGTTTTCCCATAGAGAATGATAAGTCAACATAGTAATTATTGCATTATTGTATTATTATTGTACTCACAAATCGAATGCCTAACTGTGTTTCATAATCTGCACAACTGAATTCATGATAATGTTGTGCTGTTTCTGCAATTTCATTTAAATTGTCAACTATTCTAGTGAAGGCTGTGCCATCTGCTGTCTCCACATCTCCCAGATGTTATTACTCGCCTGGAATGTTTCGCAATATGGTAGTCTATTAAACTTATGTATCTCCATGGAGACAAGTATGCTACCACAGAGCAAAGATAAATGTAGAGAGCCGACCCTGCTTTCAGAAGGAATGAGTATTTGTTAAGCTATTTGAGGAATAAAAACTATTTAAATTACATAACTTTAACCACAAGATTTTAAAGCATATTTTAGCTCATTGACATAATTTCCTCTTGATAATGCCAAGAATGTTCAAGATGCAAATTTATAATTGTCAGTATATGAACATACAGGCCTAGTGGTCAGAATGAGTGTGTCCAAAACTATAGTAACCATATATGACAGCATAGCACCAGCGCCTCTCCAGTGCAATGTTGAAACTCTTTGTGATACATATTTGATTATACACAGACTGCCTCCTCACTGCATTCAAGATGGAAGCCTTTGGGCAAAAAACAAACAAGTCAGTAAAAGACCGGAGGTGACTGTGGTGCAGCTTGAAGAAGTTGGTGCGCGAGTCAAAGTTTGGAGAAAAAAAGAGATGCAAAATGTGCAGCTATAATGTGGAGGGTGCGCCGAGACTGACAGCCTGCCAGAGTGAAGCGATCAGCAGGGATTCAAGGGAGCTGTGCTAAATGCTTAGATTGCACTCTGACTGGAGAGGCAGGGAGGTTGATAGCCAGTGGGCAATAGTTAAAAATATTCTAAACAAAAAAGTTGCTACTTTACAAGTTGAGATTGTTGGAGGAAAGATGTTTCAGTTATTATAAAAAAAGATGCATTCTGAGATGAAGTCAGCATACAAGGCATGTTTCTATTTTATACTGCATTTTATACTGCAGTTGTGTTGTTGAGACCTGTTGGAACTTTGCAGCCTTGAGTAACTTGTATGCAAATAGCAATAGGCCAAATGGTCATCAGCGTGATAGATGTTATCATAAAGCAGGTCTATAGGACAAGTCACCCTCATGCTTCATGGCTCTGTCCACACAGGCTAAAGGATCATGGAATTTAAAGGTCCTATATTACACAAAACCGACTCTTGTGAATTTTACGCCACGCTATAAACATACCTGGAGTTGTGTTTTGTTTTATTAACACATCTTTGAGCAATCCTTTATGTCTGTCTACATCTCCAGAACTCAAAATGTTCTATTCCACCTTGTGATATCATGTAGTGATAGCTTTGAATTTAACAGAGACCCTTTTGTTCAGTAGAGATTGGTAATTCCAGGATTGAAATAATCCAAATGATTCAGTGTGTGAAGTTTAAAAACACAGTGCAGGCCTTCCTTTATTACCACATGACATCACAAGGTGGAAAGTGTGTCATTCATATGTTGTAACCATATGAATGAAACAAAATACAACTCTGGTATATTTTTGATGAGGAAACAACAGTATGACAGATATCTGAAATATCCAGATATTGGCCCTTTAAATTTTGAGAAAGAAAGGTTATCTTTCCCAAGCTATTGTGCTAATTGTGCTAACTAGTTTTCCCATTAACTGTCTATTTTTCTATTGATCCATTTGTGTGCAATGCTCTTTCCAAACTGTAAGAGGCGGTCTTTACTAAGTAAAACAATTTCTTTCTGCAAAAGAAGAAAAAAACTGTGGTTTAATACGCCCAGCGTTTTGTCTCTTGGGCATCAAGTAGTCAGCAGGGATCTTTTTTTCTTTCTTTTCATAACTCTTTATTTACTTTTATTTCAATAAAATTATTATTGTACGTACTTTTTACTGCAGTTTGCAACATTACTGAATTAATATCGACCCTTAACATAGATTCATTATTGTCTATGAATCTATGAGTAAAGTCTTATGGGGAAAACAACGGGCAAAAATAACGAGAAAGTTCCAGTGAGTAAGTTACCTGTTACTCATGTGGTTTATCAGAACTGACAGCGAGTCTCACACTACGGAGGAAAAACGTGGACAATAACTTGCCGTTTTGCGTTATTTTTCAGTAATATTATCAGTTTGACAACGAGTCAAATACCAAGCGAAAATGACAAAACAGTCCTCATTGTTACTTCGCAAACAATTAGCAGGTAAGTGTGTAAAAGTTTGTTATTTCAAAGAGAGCGCGACGAATAGTGACAGCCTACAAAACTTATTCAGGTATTTTGTTACAATTCTGTTCGGAATTAAACTTGGGCCTATGGTTTCACTGTCGACTACATGTCACACAGTCAATGAATGCGTTATTTCCACGTGGTAAGGAACAAAAATACATGTGAAACTGCAGACCCGGGCGCCAGACAGATGGACACGTTTCTTGCGCAATCCTTTTCCACTAAAAAGACTAACTTCGACAATATTCATCTTGCTTTGTAACTTTTGTGTTTAGAGCTCAATAAGAATCCAGTGGAAGGATTTTCAGCCGGTCTTGTGGACGACGAAGACATCTACAAGTGGGAAGTGCTGATCTATGGACCCCAGGATACATTGTAGTGAGTTCAAAGCAAAAGCCTCTTCTAACAACATCTTCATTTTGTGTGCAGTTAAAACTCCTAAAACTTCTCTGTCCCTCTTTTTACAGTGAAGGAGGTGTATTTAAAGCATCCCTCACCTTTCCTAAAAACTATCCCTTGAAACCCCCCAAGATGAAGTTTATTACAGAGATCTGGCACCCAAATGGTAAGGGTTTCAAAAACACAAAGTCGTAAAGCTATGTTCTGTAACTATCTTTTTATTATACTATATTATTAAGATTAGGCTATGTATCATAATATAGTTCAAAGTTGCCAATTACACCTATATATACACCTATAGTAATCATAAAATTACCACACATTCAGACTTGGTGTGTGAAGTGTCTTGCCCAAGGATACAACAGCTTTATGCGCAGGTTACAACAGGAAAGATTGGATGCAGCAGAACTTACAGTATTCTTAGGATTGATTAAGGTTAGATTTATGAGTGGTTATCAGAGTAGCAGATGTTTGAGATAAATTTTTCAGGAACTGAATATAGCCTGCGCTCTTACCGTTTTATAAAATGCGCTGCAATCACAAATCACACTGGGCTACTGGAGCTTAAACTAGCAGGTAGAGCACAAATATAGGTTTTTCTCACTATATGGACAGGTGATGCCTCATGTGAAAGAGTAGAACCTCCAGAATTCACTCACTGAACTGCGGGGGCTGCACTAACACTGATTCATGATTGGCTGCAGGCACTGGAGTTTAGGTAGTGACCATTCAGATCAGAGAGTCGTTTTAGGTTTTAAACCAAATGGATTTCAGCCTTGAAACTGGCAATCCAAATGAGAGACTCATGTGAGGATCATTATGCTTTCTGATTTGATAATAGTCTTGAGAATCAAAGCACCAAATTATAACATGTTGCATCCTGTTCTGTGTTTTTGTAAGAATAAATCAACATTACAATTGTTATCAGAAAGGTCATGTTTATGAGATTTAAAATGGTAATTTTACATTCAGTTCCTAGAAAACACTGATTATAGAACTACCGTGCTTTTGTTTTTCAGTACCTACAGTAATTGATGTTGTGATGCCATTGTTTTTCTCCTAGTGGCTAAAAATGGTGACGTGTGCATCTCCATTCTGCATGATCCTGGTGAGGATAAATACGGCTATGAGAAGCCTGAGGAGCGCTGGCTGCCAGTTCATACAGTGGAAACTATAATGATCAGTGTAATATCCATGTTAGCTGACCCCAATGGAGACTCTCCTGCCAATGTAGAAGCAGCGGTGAGTGTTTTTGAAATATACTATGTGGTGGTGTGACGGCCACGTGAAGGCCACTATAATGTAATCTTTTTGTGTCTACAGAAAGAATGGAGGAAAGACCCAAATGGAATCTTTAAGAAGAAGGTTGCTCGCTGTGTTAGGAGGAGTCAAGAGACTGCTTTTGACTAGAATCTTTACAGTAAGTCAAATGACCCCCCCCCCCAAAAAAATCACAATGTATGTTATGTACTATAGACTCCTTACTCATGTTCTTTGTTATTAGGTTCTTTTTTTCAGACCTAGAGTGTTATTTCATACCTGACAGTTTCGACTGCTCACTAGCGTCTTCCTCAGAGTGGTCACGTGAAAAAAAGAACCTAATAACATAGAATATCGGAAGACCAAATGAATCTCATTGGACTCCTTACTCATGTTCTTTTTAGGTTGGAACTTGACAGGAACAAATGACGTTGCACTTTAATAAGCTCTCAGTGCCAAAGTGGAGCGTCTGTTTGTTACAATGTGTTTTATTTTCTAATTTGAGTGTGTGAAATAATTTATTGCCATTTTAAATAGGATTATGTTGTCTTCTCTGTGTCCACACTACTATATTTGCCTCATTTGATTTTTAAATGCAGTGTTCTCTCATTGACTTGTTCAAGTTCTTATTTATTTCATTAATTTCACTTTTTTGTAATGTATTTGTATTTTTAAATTCCGCATTGAGCCATTCACACAAGAGTTTACAAAGTCTTTTGTATCTTTGTTTGGTTTTTCTTTATTGTTATCAAAGCCTTATGTCTTAAAGTCTGTTGTCAAATAAAATGCGAAATGAATGTTTGATTTCATTAGTGGCATATAGAAACCAACCATGGGTTTAGACTTCATAAAAGTTAAATGCCAGCTGCACTTTGTTGCACCAACTATTTTTAATAATGACAAATACATGTCAATTATATCAATGGATATAGGCCTGATGCTCATCTCCATAAGTTCAGTAGTGGAAAACAAACATTAAACATGTACAAATACCTTTACCATTAAATAGTAATGTATAGCAATGATTTTTTTCAGATAAAGCTTTATTACAGCAAATAGTATATTTGTCTCCAAGACATATGCAAAAGGACAAACTTTCAAATTCACCAAGATCCATAATTTTATTGCATTAAGTACCAGCTCAATATGAATAACAACCTTTAAGAGACATTTCTTTGAACTTATTAGTATAAAATCTGAGAAAACAACAGACCCCAACCCCCATATTGTAATCCATTCGTTTTCCAGGTGTGGAGTAGAAAAAAAAAACTGCCCCGGTGACTTACTGACCAGGAGCTGATAAACTTTTGTTCATAAACTGTTTTTTGACAAAGCACACCCACCACTGAAAAAAAAAAGATGCACAAAGCCATATTATGGAACTGCGGTGTAATAAGTATTGAGTTAGCAGACTACTGAACCATGCCCCTCACCTTGCTGGGTTTGTCTGTCTGAGGATCAAAAACACGGTCACATAGCCTCAGGCCAGTCTCCTGTCGGATCTGCTGAAGGTATGCCCGCATGGTCTCTGGAGGATCAACAAAAACGTCATGAAAAATGTATTACACACTATAATACTACACAAACTACTCAAGTATTAAATCAAGTATTCATGGATATCACCTTCCTGTTACTGGAGACATACTGGGGACTTTTCACCATTCAAAAGATACTATAGTTTTAAATTGTTAACTGCCATGGCAACGGCCCTAATTTGTCATCATTCTGAAACCAATGCATAGCTTGTGTTCACATAATACAAAGTGATGAGCTATATAAGATTTACTTTTGACTGAGAACAAGATTTCTGATGCATGAATGATGAATGGTGCGCCGGTTTTTGTGGAAAATTATCTGTATTAATTTGAGCTAAGACATTGAACTGTGTGCCATTGTTTTTTTGTTTTGTTTCATGTGGACAACCCAAGTAATTACGGAGATATTAACTATAAACCAGATCATCACATTGCCAATCGTACAGTTAAACATCAAATTCCACCACAGACTTCTGTTGTCCTTGTCCTTCAGCTCAGTTTTAAGCTATAGGGATTCTAAAATGCTGTGATGCTACTTGAACCCAATGAATGACAAAGTTCTTACCGTCCTCCTGCTTGTTTGCGGGTTTTGCATACATTGCATTGAGAGGGAAACCAGGCTCTCCGGGAATAGGAAAGTTAGTAATGCCCAAGGTGTACATCTCCTTTTCACCCTGGCCCCTGGAGCTGCACTATAAAACAAATATAAAAATATTTTCATATTTAAGAAGACACCTAGCAATGTAATGTGTACTTAGAGTGATCATTTTACCTTCTGTAGTTTCTTCAGACATTCAGAGATGTAGAGAGTGACATAGATCAGTGTTCTATCGGCCTCATTCTGAAGAAGAAAATAAAAACAAATAAATACATCTATTTTGAATACGCACATTAAAAACAATTTGAAGTGTTAAAGTGTTATGTAAAATACAAAGCAGTA